>NC_134400.1:217488404-217573451 GCF_050003625.1 Haematobia irritans
AAACCCATGTTAAAGTGATCGGTCCCTTCCATATATTTTGACCAGAGCTGGGACTGGTCCATACACACCAGGGATTAGTCCTGTACCGGACCAGTGGTTCCATTTCTCGTAGGGATTGTACACTTACAAAAACCCTTAGTTAAACTAACGCTAAATTCTACATATTTTTATTACAAAAAAAAAATTATTTGTTTGTATTTCAATATGAACTAACGCAAACGAAAATTTGTGTGCGATTCCCAAATTTATTAAGAATGAACTACAGTATGATTAAAATGTTCATGATTTGGCGCCAATAATTTTTTCTTTATTTTTAGTTCAATGCATATCAGGCACACTGTAGTAGTAATTCGGTAGTAATTTTTAAAAACGTACTATTGCATACTAATCATGAAGTTTTTCATTGTTTTAATGCACGAATTCCATTATGCTAATGACAATATTTCGATGGTTTTATTGTGATGAAATTACCCTGATTTTGAATCACTGTGTCTAATAAATATCCACAAAGAAATTAAAAGACAATAATATAAAAAGTAAGTTTTCAACTCCCCTTTAACAGAGACAAAAGAGTTTTATCAAAACTTGCCAAGACAGAGAAAAATTCCGGAAAACAAAAAAAAAACAGAAAAACTTACTGAAAAGAGTTTAAAAGGAAATGCACAAGAAATCGCAGCTAAACCACGGAAACGCACCACAACTGATTCGAATAAAACATTTAAAAGCTCACTTTCATACACACACAGACACGCACACATCAACCAAACACACACACATTCATAGATACATGTGTGGTTCAAATCACCAAAGAAATAACTCAGTCGCACACTAAACAACCATACACTCACGCTCTACATTTCTATCTCTCTCTCTCGTAATCTCCACCACACTAACATCAGTAGTGTAATACGTATAGACTGATCCACTTTAATGGCCTTTTTTTATGGGCTTTTTTTAATGGGCTTTTTTTAATGGGCTTTTTTGTGATAGGTCATAAGGTCATCCAAAAAAAATTTTCCCTGTATGCATGAGTGTCATTGTATTGAGTGCATTGGCTGGCTGTGTGGTGCATGTGCATGTATTGTGAAGATGAGATAGGGAGGGAGGGAGAGATAAGAGTTTGGATGTTGGGAAAAGTGTGTGGAGTTTTCTGATCGCCTAGTATTGATCAATCGTTGAAACCTAAAGTGATTCTTGAGAATGCTATTGATTTGTTTAGCATTCTAAAATGAGAGACAGAGTGATCGTCTGAGATTCTGAAGAAATGCATGTGCATGTATCGTGAAGATGAGATAGGGATGGGGAGAGATAAGAGTTTGGCTGTTGGGAAAAGTGTGTGGAGTTTTCTGATCGCCTAGTATTGAACAATCGTTGAAACCTAGATTTGGTGTTTATTTATGTGCCATAGAAGAAGGGATAGGGTGAAGAGATAAGTGATTCGCTGTTGAGAATGCTATTGATTTGTTTAGCATTCTAAAATGGGAGACAAAGTGACCGCCTGAGATTTTGAAGAAATGCATGTGCATGTGTCGTGAAGATGAGATAGGGAGGGGGTGAGATAAGATTTTGGCTGTTGGGAAATTTTGTGTTATTCGATTTGATTTCTTGGTTGACTGTGTGGAGTTTTCTGATCGCCTAGTATTGAACAATCGCTGAAACCTAGATTTGGTGTTCATTTATGTGCCATAGAAGAAGGGATAGGGTGAAGAGATAAGTGATTCTCTAGTTTGGCTGTCCCTATATGCATGAGTGTCATTGTGTTCAGTGCATTGACTGGCTGTGTGGTGCATGTGCATGTATCATGAAGATGAGATAGGGATGGGGTGAGATAAGATTTTGGCTGTTGGGAAAATTTGTGTTATTCGATTTGACTTCTTGGTTGGCTGTGTGGAGTTTTCTGATCGCCTAGTATTGAACGATCGCTGAAACCTAGATTTGGTGTTTGTTTATGTGTCATAGAAAAAAGGGGTAGGGTGAAGAGATAAGTGTTTCACTGTTGAGAATGCTATTGATTTGTTTAGCATTCTAAAATCAGAGGCAGAGTGTCTGTCCATGGGCCTTTTTTTAATGGGCTTTCTATGATAGGTCGCAAGGTCATTCAAAAAATCTTCGGACTGAGAAATGAAAACGAATATTTGTGTTATTCGTTTTCATTTCTTGATTGGCTGTGTGGAGTTTTCTGATCGCCTGGGATTGAACAATCGCTTATAAAAGCCATATGCTCTCTGGAATTATACCACAGTTCAGAAAACGTAATTGAATTAGAATAAATAAATAAATAAATATGTCCGGTGCTATAGATGTCGTGTCCATTTTCAATGAAAAAAATTTAAAACGTATCCTACATATTAAGGATATGGTTACACATAAGGACTATTCTATTGAAGGATGCTATAGGACAACTACAAAGTATGGGGATTCTATAGTGCTGCGTTTGGTGGATGATCAAATCTTATATTTACCCAAAAGATTTAACAGCCTGGATGATGATACAATTCAACGTATAGATTCTGGAGAATTTTCTGTTTCAAAAGTGTCTATTTCAGACGATAAGGAGAATCCAATTAGCAGATTGGAGTTGAAACAGTGTTTGTCCTCCGATCCATTTTACGCACCATATTAATTATTAAAAGAAAAAAATGAAAATTTTAAATAAAGAATGAAATTCGAAACAAAACCATTGTGTTTTTTTTCTTGTCAATTTTTAGAATTTGTCATAGGGTTTGAGAAACAACAAACATGCAATAGAAATCGCATTTCATAATGTATTGCTTATAGAATATTTTGAGTGTTTTGAAAACTACAAGTGTCCAAACAAAAAATTATCTCAAATGCATCGAATTTCCATTCACTACAATGGAATTCGAAAATTTATGAATTTTCAGTTTTTCAAAGAGTGTCCAAAAGAAACTCATAGGGACAGTTTCAATTCAGCCTTCGTCAACTCAACATCACGAGAAAAAAATGGCCTTACCACCATCCCAAATTATATTCAGCGATGATGAGGATGAAAATGTAAATCTGAATGATCGAATCCTAAACAACATGCAAGTGGAAGAACAGAATATACCGGAGGGCCAACATTTCCTCAGTGAAATATCATTGGATGACTTAATGAGGATTGCAGATAATGACATGGACCCGGAAAGTCATAGGGAAATGTTGGAAGATTTACTCTATTTACATCCTGATGCAAAAATTTTAAAAATAATTTAAGTTTAAACAAAGTAATATAAAATAAAATAACATTTTAATATCATATATGTTTCTTCTCATTTATTTGGAATTAGTTTGAATTTGGGTGGACAAGAACAAGAAAAAATTATAAAACTAAATAATCCCACCGCAGTATACATACTAAAGCATATGGGTTACTGTTGTGAACAATTTTCATTTTTTATTGTCTTACTAATCATGTCATCTATACAATCATGCCATTCTATATATCTTAATAGTTTAAATAGGTTACTTACAGCACACTTAAATTTCCTATCTTCATGTATAGGACAATGGGTATAATAGTTTCTCATATTTGGGAAAACAGTTCTATATTCTAGATTTATAACATTTGTGCTTAGATATTTTTCAAGAAACTCTTTTTTAATTTTTCCAAAGACAAACACATACTTAAAACTATTTAAGGGTGCTAAGACCTCGCCGACTTCAGTGTAATTTACATCGCCATCTTTCCAATCTAAGCCAGTAATAAATTTCTTATAATGTACATTTTTCCGTTTGGCCTCCTTGACAAGTTCCCTCCTATCGAAAGGAGGTTTGAATAAAAAATAGTTTGGTACAACGGAACCGCCTTGCATATACGCCAATTCCTTTATATATATGCAATCATTATTTCCAAAACAATGTTGAAAGTCCACCAATACAAAATCTGATTTTTGAAAATTGACCATGATGAGAAGTACAACCGACAATTTTACGAAGCCAACTAAATATAAAAAAGTCTCATCTTGCTTTTATATTCAGAAAATGAGGGTGTTAAATATCAAGTTTACATTTCAGAGCTTTACATTAATTGATAATTATATTTGATATTGGAATACATGTAAAATTTATGAATTGAAACACAGATGAATTTTATTTTATTTAGATTTATTTATTTATTTTTTTGTTTAGAAATATTGTTTAGTTTTGTATTTCTTCATAAATAATTTCCTCTATAGATTCATAAAATTTCTCTATATATATAAATAATTTAAATATATTATTTACAGCACACTTGAATTTCCTATCTTTATGCATAGGGCAATGCGTATAGTAGCTTCTCATATTTTGGAAAATTGTTCTATACTCTAGATTTACAATATTTGTATTTAAATATTTTTGAAGGAATTCTTTCTTAATTTGTCCAAAAACAAACACATACTTATAACTATTTAGTGGTTCCAAGGCATCGCCAACTTCAGTGTAATTTATATCACCATCTTTCCAATCTAAGCCGTGAACATATTTTTTACAATATGTGTTTTTCCGTTTACCCTCCTTGACTAGTTCTCTGTTATCGAAAGGGGGTTTGAATAGGAAATAGCTGGGTACGACAGAATAGCCTCGCATATACGCCAATTCTTTTATATATATGCTGTCATCATTCCCATGACAGTATTGAAAGTCCACCAATACAAAATCCGGTACATACATGATTCGAAGTATAACGGACAATATTTCGTAGCCAACTAAATCAAGGAAAGTCTCATCTTGCTTTTATATTCAAATAACAGAGAACATTAAACATTATTTATTTATTTTTTTTTTTTGTGATACAATTTGGAGTAAAAATTGTAAACATAAATGACCGCAATTGAATGTATTAAACCTTTGCTCTCGTTGATAATTATATTTGATATTGGGACCTAAATAAACCAATATTTCTAGTGGGGGTTGAAGATTTCCAAAACTGTCAAAGTATTCAATTTCTTTGTGGTTTTTATAATATGCTACCCAATGAGTTCCAGATCCTATACTTGAGTCTAAGTTTACTACACCACATTCTTTTGTTTGACATTTTTTCGGAAGATTATCTCGCATAAAGACTCCTCGAAAATGTGGTATATATTCTTTCCCAAATATTTGTATGTCTATATCTGTCAGCGGTCTGTTAGGTAGCTTAGATATTAGTTTTTTGTATCCGTATTATTTAGGGTAATACCCATACCAGTTTTGTATGGTTTAAGATAAAGTCCTTTACCCATAGCAATTGACTCCATACTTTTGTTGTGACGCATACTCTCTTCTAGTTGCTTTTTAGCATCTTTAGCAGTGTTAATTGTTCTTGCTATCGATGATACACCCGAAGATATTGCACCCAAGGCACCTAGTGCTGTTATAATAGGAACCAATGGTAGAAAACCGCCAATTTTAGGAACATTAATAACTCTTGGGATGACGACATGTGACTTTTTCCCTTTGAATGATGAATTAATAACCTTCCGAGCGATTTTTATTGCAGAGTTAATATCAACAGGTTTTTGCTTCTTTAGTAGTGTGTTGGCTTTTTTAATTGTTGAATTGAAAATTGTACGTCCGCATGCTTTTTTCTTCCTCATACCCATGCCAAGTTTTAGTTTTGCTTTCATTGCGTTGGAGACTAAATAAGCATTTAATTTTTCACCCCAAGTACTTTCGTTAGCTTTTACTCTCTCCCACGCCCTCTCTAAGAGTTCCTTATCTGCTTTGTGGCGTTTTTCAATATCTGAGCTTCGTGAATAAGCTATATCATGAATTTTACAGGCTGCATCCAAAGCATTTATCCCTTTATCACCCCTTTTCAATCTTTTATCGAGTTTTGTTCCTGGTCCACAAAATTGGTATCCGGGTAAATGTAGCTCAATGGGTAAGGCGTTGATTAAATTGTTTACGAATCCTCTTCCTTGTATGGATCGTTTGCGATTGACTTGTCTCTTCCGAAATACAAACATATATATGCTCTCAACTAAAAATAAACACATAAATTTATTTGGTCAGTTTAATAATAAATTAGTCGTCAATATGCGTTTACTTAAACAGGATACAAGTATTTCTGTTCGTGATCTAGATTTTACGCAAGCGAAACCTAATAAATCGAAACATGGTTCATTGTTACCCGATTCCATTCGATGTCTAATTGTGGGCCCATCAAATTGCGGAAAAACTAATGTTATGATAAGCCTTATAGAAAGTGAAAATGGGCTAACATTTGAAAATATATATTTATACTCAAAATCGTTATATCAACCCAAATATGAATACCTGAGAAGACTAATTGAGCCTATAAGTGGTATGGGATACTTCATATATAACAACAACGACGATGTTATACCGCCACATGAAGCAAAACGAAACTCTATAATGATATTTGATGATGTCGCATGCGATAAACAGAATAATATTCGTGATTATTTCTCTATGGGTCGTCACAAAAATGTAGACTCATTTTACTTATGCCAAACTTACAGTCGCATACCAAAACATTTGATACGGGATAATGCAAACATAATTGTTGTTTTTAAGCAAGATGAAACGAATATGAAACATATATTTAATGACCATGTGGGTAGCGATATGTCCTATAAAATGTTTGTGGATATATGTCGTGAATGTTGGAGGGATAGGTATGGTTTTATGGTTATAAGCAAAGACGATGAAATCGCTGATGGAAGATATAGAAAAGGTTTTGACATATTTATTACACCTTAGTAGTATATGTCTTTCCACTGTATGCAGACGTCTACTTACACCCCCTTCTCATCTGCAACCGATTTGAAATTATTTTAAGGACGGTTCTTTACTTATCTAAGCAGTTCGAAAGCCGTACGAAAGCGATTCGGAAGCAGTACGGAAGCGGTCCGAAAGCGGTTCGAAAGCGGTTCGAAAGCGATACATCAGTTAGCATTATCGGTTTAAAATAATTCAAAAGATTTCTATTGGTGATACAATATGAATGAAAAAATATTGAAAGAATTAATAAAATCTCGAAAAATTTTGAGAAAAAAATTTCAAAGCATAAAATTAGGAGAAGACGACGCTTCACATAAACTGGAAAATGTATTCAAGCCTTTAACAGATCCATTGAATAATTTAATGAAATTAAAAAATGAGAAAATGAAACAGCGAAATAAAGAACTTCCTACTTTTAAGTTTGAAAGTAGCACACCAATAAAGACCGAACCTCCTAAATCAAATTTTAATAAACACTCTCAAAAAATTATAAATTCTAAACTGGATTCTCAAAGTGATGAAGACAGCGACAATAAAGAAAATTCAGAAAATTATTTTTCACAATTGGAAGATGATAATTTCTATACTATTAATTTAACTAAACTTTTTAATGATCAAACTCTCGATACTGTATATGGACCATATAAAGACGAAAATGGAGTGTGGAAATTGGGAAACAGTCCTATTAACATTAGCGATGATAAGATTGTTGTTGGGAATCAATCGTGGGCAAACACGCCAGGCTTGTTTGAATTAATCACCCATAAACAGCCACAAAAGTATGATTCACTGGAATTGGATATATACAAGAAAATTCTTTTGGGAACAAATGCTCATCGCAAGAACTATGATTCTGTTGGTCAAATACGAGGGAATAAAGGATATAAATATAAAAGGATTATCCAGAAACTTTTTGGTGACACTTACACTGGTAAAGGTTTAATGAGCCTAAATTTAAATAAACCAAACTATATATATTGGGATGATCCGAATGAATTAGTTGAACGCTTAAAACTTCTTATTGCATCTCAACAAGCTGGCCATTCAAATCATAACAATGAAATAATATCTATAATTGAAGAATTAAGGGAAGCCAATATAATATTCTGATAATTGTCAATTGCATTCAATTGAGATATGAGCGTCGATAAGTTTGGTCACTTTTCAAATTCTAGTGAGTTGAAAAGATATGTTCCGAAAATATTTGGTATTGCTATTGACAAGCATAATAACATCGATTTCCAAAATAAAAAGATTAAAAACGTGGGGGTACCGGTGGAAAGTGCAGACGCAGTCAACAGAACTTACTTACAAAAACAAATCGAAATCTCACGTGAATTACTAAAAAAAGACTTAAATATTGAAGTCAATACAATACATCAAGAAATATCGCAGCTAAAAACTATTATCAAGGATATATTTACAGTCCTGCCGGATATGCGAATAACATCTCAAGTTCATTAATCAAATTTAATTACAAAGTAACAATGGCCAAAAGAGGAATAGTACAAGAGATACACACTCAAGCCCGGAAAAAATTTCCCCGTCGGAGATATATAATGAAAGGAATTGATGACTTTTGGCAGGCTGATTTGGTTGAAATGGGAACTTATTCATCTTTAAATAGAGGATATAAATATATTTTAACCGTCATCGATACATTTTCAAAATACGCATGGGCAGAACCAACTAAAACTAAGAATGCATATGATGTTTCCAATGCATTTAGAAAAATATTGAACAAAGGTCGAACACCTAAAAATCTACAAACAGACGATGGTAAAGAATTTTTTAATAAAGAGTTTAAAAGTCTTACGCAAAAGTACTCAATAAACCACTACTCCACATTTAGTGTGATGAAAGCATCCATCGTAGAACGCTTTAATCGTACACTAAAAAATTTTATGTTTAAAGAGTTCTCATACAACGGTTCCTATAAGTGGATTGACATTTTACCAAATTTAGTTAATCAATATAATCGGAAAATACACAGAACAATAAAAATGGCTCCTATTGATGTCAATAAAAATAATGAGGATTATATTTTAAAAACTGCCTACAATCATCTTAAAGTATATAAACCCTCAAACTTCCATGTTGGTGACTATGTTCGCATAAGTAAATATAAAAATATATTTGAAAAAGGATATACACCTAATTTCAGTACGGAAATTTTTCGAATAAGTTCTATCCAAAACACTAATCCTACCACATATCTATTGGAAGATTATCAAGGTAATCCAATAAAAGGAGGTTTCTATAGAGAAGAAATTCTGCGAACGCGACACCCTGATGTTTACCTCGTTGAAAAAATTCTAAAAACAAAAGGTCAACAAGCATATGTTAAATGGTTGGGATTTTCTAATGACCACAATTCATGGATTAATAAGAATGAAATTTTATGATGTGTATTTAGTAATATAAAATAAATAAAGAAGATTGAAACTTAATTTTGTTTTTCATTCTAAAGTAAGTTTTCATAATGTCAATTACATTAGCCCTAAGCGGAAGATCGTCGGTGCTCATAACCAATTATTTCCCACCCATACAACTTAATGATGAATATGAATGTGCTTTAGTTGATTTTCATTCGTATAATTCAATTCCAAATATTGACTATGATAACAATCTTTTCCACATTGGTGGTGATTGCATTGAAATTCCGGTGGGATCTTATGAACTGGAGGATATTGTTAAATTTTTAAAACATGAATATGTAAAGAAAAATATCAACAAAATATTAGAGATTGAGGCTAATAATAATACACTTCAAATTGAAATATATTCCTCCCACGATATTATTGATTTTAACAAAGATCGTTCTATTGGCGCGCTATTTGGCTTCAACAATCGAATTTTGCTACCTAATGCACGACATAAATCACATCAATCAGTGAACATAATGAAAGTGAATGCCATCCAAGTCCAATGTAATATAATCACAGGATCATATATGAATAACACACCGTCGCATATAATACATGAGTTTGCTATGAATGTCTCTCCAGGATATAAAATGGATGAGATACCCAGGAATTTAATCTATTTACCTGTGAATGTCAAGGAAATAAGTTGTCTAAAAGTTTGGATTGTGGATCAAGAAAGGCGTATAATAAATTTTCGGGGTGAAGAGATTACTTTACGATTTCATCTAAAACCGAAAGCGAAATGATTATCTATAATAAATATTACAATAAAATAGGTAATGATTCCATTCCGGAACGAGCAGCCAAGCTAATTACACAAAATATACTGCCCCAATCTATAAAACGTAAATTAACTAAAGAAAATAAACTATTCCTAAAATCTTTAAAACTACAGCTTAAGAAAAATGTCTGAAATATTAAGCGTTGCAGAAAAACCATTTTCTGATGAAAGCATTATTAAGAAGGATTATCATAGCTATATGCCATATATACAGTCATATAAAAATAATGATGAAATTAGAATAACAATCCAAAATCAAGATCTCTATGTCTTACCATCTGAAAGTTATATCTACATAGAAGGCTTCATAACGCTGATGGATGGTATAGCAACACCAAATGCTAGACTGCGAAATAATTGTGTAGCACATATGTTTGATGAGATTCGTTATGAAATCAATGGGGTTGAAATTGATAGAACACGTTATTTAGGAATGGCGAGTACTATAAAAAATTATTTATCTCTCAATGAATTGGATTCGAATATGATGCTGAATGCAGGATGGAGTAAACACAATGACATGGAAAACGGGTCATTTAATTTTTATGTTCCGTTAAAATTATTGTTGGGCTTCGCAGAGGACTTCAATAAAATCGTGTTAAACTGTAAACATGACTTAATTTTGTTGCGCAGTTCAAATGATCATAATGCTTGCTTTTCCACAAAGCCTGAAGAAATGGTTAAACTAACGATACAGAATATAACATGGAGAATACCACATGTGCAAGCTTCCGATATAACAAAGTTGAAAATTATAAAAACGATTAAAGATGGTACCACATTACCGCTTGCTTTTCGGAGTTGGGATTGTCACTTTAATCCTACATTCCCAAATGCGACAAAATGTAATTGGAATGTAAAGCTTTCATTAAATAGAGAGCGCCCCAGATTTGTAATCGTGGTATTTGAAAAAAACAACAAGTTTATACATTGTAATCTAGTAAATTTAAAAGTTCATCTAAATTCCGATACTTACCCATATGATGATCTTAATCTCAAATTTGATGATAATAGATATGCTATTCTATATGACATGTACGCCAAATTTCAACACAGCTTTTATATGAAAGAACCACAACCATTACTAACAAGCGCTGAATTTAAGAACACCCCCATGGCAGTCATCGATGTTAGCCACCAAAATGAAATGGTCAAACAAGGTCCCATAGATGTCAGAATTGAACTCGAAACCAGTAAACCCATTCCTGCAAACACCATAGCATATTGTTTAATAATTCACGATCGCTATATTGAATATACACCATTGACGGGAAATGTGCGAAAAATTATTTAATTTTTTTTTTTCAATGAACCATACATACCTTTATATCCATAATCAATTTTAAAATAAATAAAAATAAAACAAAAATGTATACATCAATTTTTTCATTTTATTTATTACATTTTTTCTATATAAATAACAATTCTTAATGTTAAATTTTTTAAATACATACAATACATAATAAATAGTTTAGTGTATTTACATTAAAATTATATCCATTAGATCATTAAAATCCATATCAAAATCAGATGTATATTGTTGAACTAAATTTTCTAAAGAGGAATCAGTTTCGATTGCTCCTAAATCTAAATCTAGACCATTGCCATCTATATCAACTAGCATATTTTCCATACTTGATTCAATTTCATGGTGACCCCACGCGAAAGTATTAATTCCATCTTCCTTGATCATACGCTTTGTATCCAACGGACTTAATACAACTTTTTTCAAGGCATTCGTATAGATGTTGTGTAGCTTACACCTAAAAGTGAGCATTGTATCACAAACTTTTTCTTTAGTAAATAGACAATTCCTATAGTCATCAATTTTATAGTTGTCCATTACACTTTTTTTCACACCTTTAGCCTTTTTAATTTCATAACCATCCTCAACAGTATATGAATACATTTTTGGACCTAAACCGACAAACTCTGTCATAATCTTACCACAGTTTTCATCCTTCATTAATCCAATTTCCTTTTTATTTACAAGAGGAAAATTGAAAGGATTATCTTCGGAATACTCAGATGTATCAAAATGTGTAGTAAGATGAGGTCTAATTTCTTCATACACATCTTCAGATTCGATGGTGTATATGAAAGAGTCTGTATCCATATAGTTTAATTGTATTCTTTCACCAAACTTTTCTTTCATAAAGTTGTAGTGGAAGTCATACATTTTCCACTTAGCTAATTCTAGAATACAAAATCCTAAGTATATTGGCTTATCATAAACAATTTTTGTTTTATTCATTTGAATAGCCCAAAAATTGTCTGTGAATTTGGATATACTATGAAAGTTTGGTTTTGAAATTAGAGCTTCAGCACCTAACTTACGCCTGTCACTATATGCCCACTGTTTTACAATAGACACATCTTTTCTTTTTTCAACATTTTCCATTGTTTTGCCATATACTGCATTGTTCAATAGTTTAAAGAAATTTTTTTCAAAAGCAATATTTGTTTTTTTCCTACAATCATTGTTTTTGTCAATATATTCCTTTAGCCATGGTCTTTGACTAAAAGTAAGCACCCTATGCACTTCATTTAGAACGTAGCCCTGCTCTAAACATTGTTTTAGTGTCATGTAGTGGATGGTATACCTTTCTTTTGGTGTAAGATCTGCAACAAGTTTGTTGTGTTTCGATCCTCCCACTTTTTTGTTTTCAGCCGCTAAAGGTAAATCATTAAATTTATTATGTAGATGGGGTGGACAACTTATTGAAACTTCATAAATATACCCTTCAGGAGAATCGAATTTAAAATTTTTGATTACGTTAGGATCCCTAATAATGTCAGCTTCTGCAACCCATTTAAAATTACCATATGGTAAGAATTGCTGCATCGCCCATCCATATAGGTTATTAACATCAAGATATAATAAAAATGTAGATACAATATCAGGATTAAAGTTTTTCATATATTTATTATTGGCTTTGTGATATCTTTTACTACATTGAGTAATACCTCCACGAATGCCATTTTTTATAAAGTTGTATGTGTCTACATCCTTCAACAATTCTAGGCTAAAACCATCCGATGTTATCAGCTTTAGCATAGCATCATAAGATAGACCAGGCGCCGTAAAATATTGGCAAGGATCCAGCTTATGTATGCTTTTGCATAAGATTCGAAAGTTTTCGAATATATCTGTGAGTAGAAGGACATCCGTTTTTAAATATAACTCCATATAATCCTGAAGTGTTCTACAATTAAATGTTGTCCAAACTTCTATAGCGTGATTGTAGTCCTCCTGACTACAACTTTTGTTGGTTAATTTACTGTAGAAGTTTTCTATAGAGGGAAGGTTTATATCTTTAAGTTTTTGAAATGAATCCAAGTATTCATAACAAAATACACCCTTCCTTCTCATTAATTTAAATTCGTGGTCATTTGAGAAATTAGATCTAACCGTAGTCATTTTGTCATCTAACAGATTTTTAGCTAAGCTATCCAAGCTTGAAGGCATAAATCTTAAAGAATCTAAAAACCTATATTCTAAAAGATCCCCATTATCAAATTTAATTTTATGAGATACCGATATATATAATTCTTTATTTAGCGGTATAACTGAGGTATTTCCAGGAATAAGGTTTAGTAAATCTTTAATAAATAGATGACAGTCATATGACGAAAAGTTATGGAAAAAGATTGGTATAAACTTTGGGATCTTATAATTTAAATTACATTCATTATGGGCCGCCCCCCTATATTTTCCAGTAATATGGCAATGATCCCTAACCCTATCCGTATCTAAATTTTTGTCACAAATGTGACACAATTGAGCTGCGTGAAAACTGGATTCCTCAATAGGTGATAAGGGACACATTGGTTTTTTTAATGATAAATACCTTTCGTATATATCTCTACATTCTAAATCTAAATATTTAACAAATTTTTCCCCAGCATCCTCCCCAGTATAAATCTTAAATCTATCTAACGAACTATCTACACTACATTTTATATAAAAACTAAAAGCACACGGTTTGTGCTTATTTATTGTTGATCCTAAACTATCTTTCTCTAGTATGCACTCAAAATCGGCATACACAACGAAAGGGACATCCATCGTTTTACTTATGTTTTTAAAGCGAATAAAATTATTACCTGCATCCGGTACGGTGGTTACAATGTTGGAACATTCCTTTAAGTGATTCGACCACTTTTCGGAGTTTGAAGTGTATTGCAGGCATCTGTCGCAAATTTTTAATTTCTTACAATTTTTGGTTAACTGCGAAGATAATAATCTATAACAAATAAAATAAAAAAAAAAAATATTTTATTAATATTTAAGTAAAAAATGAAATGAAGGATTTTTTTCTTACCTTGACATGTCTTTAATCCAAATATAATGTGCTTTACCCCCACTCTCCAACAACAACAAGTTAATGTGTACCCCATTTGGAACAACATTCTGGGATATGTGGTATGGCCCGATGACAGTGTCATCTTTCCGGTTATACCCATATACATTAATACTAACTCCTGGGTTCAGCTTTTCAAATTTTGGGATTTCTTGCACAGGCATAGGGAATTCTAGCCCTTCAAAATTTAAATTTATATTGTTTTCTAACAAAATATTCTGCTGCCTGATATCTACTCGATAGGATGAAGTTCGAGTTGGGTGGGTTGGCTTTGGGGAAGTTAACGCCGAAATGACACTCCATTTGAAGCAGTATTCATCCGTATTTCTGACATTGATACATGCTTTTTTCGAATATAATTTTGGTGGCGTTGGAATATATTGGGAACCACAAAAGCCAGACCATTTGTTGATGTTGATTTCAAATTTTTCAATTCGAGTCAAAGTCCATCCAGAGTCTCTTTCCTGAAAATCCGCCATTTGACTCTTTATTTCCTCAATATGCCTTTTAATGAAATCCTCAATGTTGTCTGACATAACCAGTCTCTGCATTTTGGACACATGGTACATGTGTTGCATTTGGAGCTCTTCACCACCCAACTTTATGTATTCCCCAATTAGTTGGATATTTATCTTCAGACTTTTATTCTTCGCCAGTGAATTTAAAATTAACAGGTGTAAACTCTTGTTACATTCTTCGAATACCTCATTTATATCTATGGTATTCATATCGGTTAGGTACGTATAAGTTCCTACACGATTTTTAAATCCTGTCATCGTCTGTCTAAATTGGTTATTTATAATAACATCACTTCTTTGTATGTGATTCGGAGACTGGTGATGTTTGAACCAATTCATTGGGTTTACATAGACGTTGCATATTTCACATACTTTATTTAAATTCCTCTGACCATGACTAGGCCCTGGTTGCTGGTCGAAATTAAACTGTTGCTGCTCAAATATGTTTGAGTGTTGCTCCAAGTTTTGATTTTGCTGCAGCAATTGTTGATGAAAGATAGGTCCTGGATGCTGCAGCAAGTTAAAATGTTGTTGTTGTTGGGACCCTGGATTAAGCCCTGGTTGCTGATCCCAATTATATTGTTGTTGGGGGTAGATTCCACCTCCCACGGACATGTTTATGTGTTGTTGCTGTTGTTGTTGCTGTTGTTGTTGCTGTTGTTGTTGCTGTTGTTGTTGCTGTTGTTGTTGCTGTTGTTGTTGCTGTTGTTGTCCAAAACCTTGTCTATGCATTGTCGCTTGGTGAATTTCCATATGTAATTTCAATGCATAGACATTTCGCACCATCAAACCACATAAACTACACGTTTTGTGTGTCTGCAAATGTTTTTGGAGTGCATTTTGGCTTTTGAACATTTTTCTGCATACTTTGCACGTCAACATTTGGGATTCCATTTTGTTTAAAGTTCTTTCAAATATTTCTTTTTTAAATTTTTATAAATAAACCTTTTATTAATTATTTTTGCAGCACAAGAAACAAATCGCAATTTTTTCTTAAAAGGTACGATTCTTTTCTTTTTTCTTTTTTTGTTTATATTTATTATTTTGCAACAAAAAGTCTCAACGTATTTTACGTGTTTTGATTTATTTATTAATTTTTTTTGTATAACACCAAAAAAATTCACAACGTCCGTTTCTGTTTTTTTTCGTTTGTTAGCAAATGTTGTTTTTTTCACAACGTGTCCGTTTCTGTTTTTTTTTTTCGTTTGTTAACAAATGTTGTCTTTTTTCACAACGTAAAACTTCGATTTTTTTTTTGTAAAACACCAAAAAATTAACAAAATTCCGTTTTTTCAGTTTTTTTAAATGTTGTATTCACAACGTAAAACTCCGTGCATATGAATTGCTAAGTCGGGGTTTAGAATTCAATTGGGAACTAAAATTTCAAATGAATATACTATATATTTCTTCGAGGAATGAGATATTTATCCCTTTATAAATACACATTTCTTCTCAAAAAGTAACAAATACATAAAAAATCTAAACAAATAGACACATTGCCTGATTTTCATAGATATTTTGTATGCAATTAGACATCAATGTTTACATCTTACTAGGCGATCAGAAAACTCCACACAGTCAACCAAGAAATCAAATCGAATAACTCAAATTTTCCCAACAGCCAAAATCTTATCTCACCCCCTCCATACCTTATCTTCACGATACATATACATCTTGGGTGGTCATTCTGTGCAATGACAAACAATTCAATAGGATTTCCCAACAGTGAAACACTTATCTCTTCCCCCTACACCTTCTTCCTCCAAATCTAGGTTTCAGCGATTGTTCAATACTAGGCGATCAGAAAACTCCACACAGCAAACCAAGAAGTCAAATCGAATTTTCCCAACAGCCTAAATCTTATCTCTCCCCATCCCTATCTCATCTTCATGATACATGCACATGCACCACACAGCCAGTCAATGCACTCAATACAATGACACTCATGCATACAGGGAAAAATTTTTTTTGGATGACCTTATGACCTATCACAAAAAGCCCATTAAAAAAAAGCCCATTAAAAAAAGCCCATAAAAAAAGGCCATTAAAGTGGATCAGTCTATACGTATTACACTACTAACATCACTAAAACTTATGGCTTATGAACCCATCAGTTGAGAATATGAATCTGTGTTGGAGTTGTGTGCAAGAATTTGCACACATAACCAGAACTTTGCAAAAACCCCAACAAACGGAAGTTGAGGAATGTCCGTTTAGCGAAAAACAAAAATCAAACTAACATGAAGCTGGCCGGTGGCTGAAAGCATCAACCTGAAGGCAAAACAAAATAACAGCAACTTGAACAAAAGCCACCACCTCAACAATAGCAATAGCAACAGCAACAAAAACATCAGCATTAAATACCGAACATGAGCAACAAAGTTTTAAACATAAAAATAATTTTGTTTTAATTTTTTAGAGGCAAAAAAAAAAATATGAAAGTATAGGGTAATCATCGTCTAGAGGCTTATGGGAATTTGAGACGTAATGAATTACTCATTATGAGATGTCATATCTTCTATAGATTTGTAAGTATTTGGATAGACCCTCTTAATTTTCACCCGATTTTCACAAAACTACCCAGCAAATAAAACGCAATCACGAAATTCAATGAAAATGTTCTTTTTTTTTTTTTTGATACAGCAATGGTGCAAAATTAGCTCAGAAGCAAAGCAGTTTACATGAGCTTGTCATACTGAAAACAAAAAATGCCCGGTTCCAAAGATTTTATCTTTACACTTATGATTTTGGTATTGATTCCGAGCTAAGAAATGGAGAATTGAAATAAGGATGCCCTGAAGACGCAATTCTCTTTTAAATTTAAGTTTTGCGTACTTGATTCTAGAAACAAATTTTAATTTATTCTTTTTTCAGTTTTTTTTTTTCTTCATGCACTCAAAAAAAAAATTCTATTTCACTAAAGCCAATTTAACTATATTTTAGTTCATGGAATTATTATGTTTTGAGAAAGTTATATTGAACTTTGTAAATTCTTATAATTTTGTAAATTTTACCAAAAATGCGCCCATCCCCAACTTCGTATAGCACTAAAGATTTTTTTTTTTTTGAAAATTTTGAACTCCAATTTTTTCCTTCACACTACGAAATTTTCTTTTACAAGTGAAAACAAGTACATACGGCCGTAAGTTCAGCCAGGACGAATCTTCCACCATGGATTGAGTAGAAACTTCTTCTAAAGACTATCATCCACAATCGAATTACTTGGGTTGCGGTAACACTTGGCGATGGCACGGTATCTTAAAACTTCCTAACACCGTAATATATACCACATAGTCCATACGTGGTATATATGAAACTAAAAAAGGCCGATTAAATACGTATATAATTAAGTTTAAAGTTTCTATAGAAATAAAATTTTGACAACATTTTCTATAGAAGTAAAATTTGGAAAACATTTTCTATAGAAATAAAATTTGGAAAAAAATTTTCTATAGAAATAAAATTTGGAAAAAAAATTCTATAGAAATAAAATTTTGACAAAATTTTTTATAGAAATAACACTTTGACAATGTTTTCTATAAAAATAAAATTTTGGTAAATTATTTTTGGCTCGAGTGGCAACCATGATTATGAGCCGATATGAACCAATTTTTGTGTGATTGGGGAACGGCTATATATAACTATAGACCGATATGAAGCAATTTTGGCATGATTATTAGCGGCCTTATACTAACACCACGTTGCAAATTTCAAACGGATCGGATGAATTTTGCTCCTCCAAGAGGCTCCGGAGGTCAAATCTGGGGAACGGTTTATATGGGGTTATATATAATTATGGACCGATATAGACCAATTTTTGCACGGTTGTTAGAGACCACATACTAACACCACGTACCACATTTCAACCGGATCGGATGAATTTTGCTCCTGTAAGAGGCTCCGGAGTTCAAATCTGGGGATCGGTTTATATGGGGGCTATATATAATTATGGACCGATGTGGACCAATTTTTGCATGGTCAGTAGAGAACATATACCAACACCATGTACCAAATTTCAGCCGGATCGGATGAAATTTGCTTCGCTTAGAGGCTCCGCAAGCCAAATCGGGGGATCGGTTTATATGGGGGCTATATATAATTATGGACCGATTTGAACCAATTTTTGCATGGTTGTTAGAGACCATGTACTTACACCATGTACAAAATTACAACCGGATCGGATGAAATTTGCTTCTCTTAGAGGCTCCGCAAGCCAAATCGGGGGATCGGTTTATATGGGGGCTATATATAATTATGGACAGATGTGGAACAATTTTTGCATGGTTGTTAGAGACCATATACTAACACCATGTACCAAATTTCATCCGGATTGGATGAAATTTGCTTCTCTTAGAGCGATCGCAAGCCAAATTTGGGGGTCCGTTTATATGGGGGCTATACGTAAAAGTGGACCGATATGGACCAATTATTGCATGGCTGCTAGAGACCATATACTAACACCATGTACCAAATTTCATCCGGATCGGATGAAATTTGCTTCTCTTAGAGCGATCGCAAGCCAAATTTGGGGGTCCGTTTATATGGGGGCTATACGTAAAAGTGGACCGATATGGCCCATTTGCAATACCATCCGACCTACATCAATAACAACTACTTGTGCCAAGTTTCAAGTCGATAGCTTGTTTCGTTCGAAAGTTAGCGTGACGGATATGCTCAGATCGACTCAGAATTTCACCACGACCCAGAATATATACTTTATGGGGTCTTGGAGCAATATTTCGATGTGTTACAAACGGAATGAGAAAGATAATATACCCCCCATCCTATGGTGGAGGGTATAAAAATTACATCAATTAGCTTTTTAATTGACGTTGTTGATTAACACAATAATTTTTGAAATTGAAGACATTCACTTAAAAATTAATTGTATCAATAAATTTCGTGATCGAAGACAGCAAATATGTTTTAGTGTGTATGCAGAATATGCATGTTCTGGTTCTTAAATGATATATTCTATGACTGATTGAGTGAGCTTGAAGCAATCAATAATGGGTCAATTATGCACTGAAAAACATATTGTAGTGAGGTCAAAGATGTCATGTATGGTGGACATCCTATGGTGGAGGGTATAAAAAGATCGATTAAATACGTATATAATTCAGTTTGACAAAATTTTCTATAGAAATAAAATTTTGACAAAATTTTCCATAGAAATAAAATTTTAACAAAATTTTCTATAGAAATAAAATTTTCACAATATTTTCTATAGAAATAAAATTTTTATAGAAATTAAATTTTAACAAAATTTTCTATAGAAATAAAATTTTAATAAAAATTTTCTATAGATATAGAATTTTGACAAAATTTTCTATAGAAATAAAATTTTGACAAAATTTTCTATAGAAATAAAATTTTAACAAAATTTTCTATAGAAATAAAATTTTCACAATATTTTCTATAGAAATAAAATTTTGACAAAATTTTCTATAGAAATAAAGTTTTGAAAAATTTTTATGGAAATTAAATTTTAACAAAATTTTCTATAGAAATAAAATTTTAATAAAAATTTTCTATAGACATAAAATTTTGACAAAATTTTCTATAGAAATGAAATTTTGACAAAATTTTCTATAGAAATAAAACTTTGATAAAATTTTCTATAAAAATAAAATTTTGACAAAATTTTCTATAGAAATAAAATTGTGACAAAATTTTCTATAGAAATAAAATTTTGGTAGATTATTTTTGGCTCGAGTTGCAACCATGATTACGAACCGATATGGACCAATTTTTGTGTGATTGGAGATCGGCTATATATAACTATAGACCGATATGGACCAATTTTGGTATGGTTGTTAGCGGCCATGTACTAACACCACGTTCCAAAATTGATGAATTTCGCTCCTCCAAGAGGCTCCGGAGGTCAAATCTTGGGATCGGTTTATATGGGGGCTATATATAATTATGGACCAAAATGGACCAATTTTTGCATGGTTTTTAGAGACCATATACTTATACCATGTACCAAATTTCAGCCGTACCGGATGAAATTTGCTTCTCTTAGAGGCTCCGGAGTTCAAATCTGGGGATCGGTTTATTAGGGGGCTATATATAATTATGGACCGATATGGACCAATTTTTGCACGGTTTTGAGAGACCATATACCAACACCATATGCCAAATTTAAGACGGATCGGATGAAATTTGCTTCTCTTTGAGGCTCCGCAAGCCAAATCTGGGGATCGGTTAATATGGGGGCTATATATAATTATGGACCGATGTGGAGCAGTTTTTGCATGGTTGTTAGAGACCATATACCAACACCATGTATCAAATTTCAGCCGGATCGGATGAAATATTATTCTCTTATAGGCTCTGCAAGCCAAATTTGGGGGGTCCGTTTATATGGGAGCTATACGTAAAAGTCGACCGATATGGCCCATTTGCAATACCGTCCGACCTACATCAATAAGAACTACTTGTGCCAAGTTTCAAGTCGATAGCTTGTTTCGTTCGGAAGTTAGCGTGATTTCAACAGACGGACGGACGGACATGCTCAGATCGACTCAGAATTTCACCACGACCCAAAATATATATAGTTTATGGGGTCTTAGAGCAATATTTCGATGTGTTACAAACGGAATGACAAAGCCAATATAAAAAGCAATCCGTTATATGGTATATAGGGAAGTGTACTAATAATTACCAACGGCTATGAAGTTTTGCGCGGTAATTAGAGAGCCGAATTGAAATATGGGAGTCACCTTATAAGGGGATTATATACAATTACGAACCGATATGGAGCAAAATTTTTTTATTGAGTTTCTAATTTGTCTAATTTTTTTCCTAATTATTGACTTCATTATACTCGCCCCATATTATTGGGTTATATCTCCCCTTCATTCTGATAGTAATGCATTGAAATATTGCTATTTTAACTTATTTTATTTTTTTATGAAAAGATATAATTTCATAATTGGAGGTTAAAAAGCATACCAGGTCATTACATTTTCCTTGCTTTAATACGGACTTGGGAACATTTCAGAAAGTGGGGAACAATTTACCATAATTCAAATTTCAAACGAATTAATACATTTTTAATTTTTGAAGTGTAACTACACTTTTATATGTATTCAAAAAAAATCTCATAACTCACCAATGCAATGACGCAAATAACAAAAATAGGACTTACCTAAAAAGAGAAAAAAATATAACAATTAATGATTTTTAATAATCCTGGAAAAAATTTTCTTAGTGCTTACTAAATCATTATATTTTATGTAAATATAAGCAGACTCTAAATAAATCAGAAGAATGTACTATACGAGAGTTAGATTTTAAATTTCAAGCAAAACGGATTATTGATCTTTCATTAGACCCCAGAAGTCAAATCTTCGGATCGGCTTATCAATGCCCGATGGTCTGATGTAGCCCATTGTAATACCATAAGACACAACAACTATTTGTGGCAATTTTCAACCCGACATCGCTCAATCGATTTAGAAATTCACCACGACCAGGAATACTTTATGGGACCAAAATACTGAGACGTTACAAATCGAATTACAATGTTACTATACCTCCCATTTTATGGTGGAGGGTATAAAAATGCCAGCGGGGGAACTATAAGCCCAAAGGTCTCATCAGTGGAAATTCAGTGGGACAGCTCTACGCCTGTAGATCTTAGGAGGTTAATTCGGGAGGAAAGCTAGGTGAACGGGACATAAAGCTTTTGCTCTCATTGAGAACTTTTATAAAAATTAATCCCCCGATTTTATGTCCACGCTGGCTGTGTATTATTACCGACACTATCTTATCAATGCGGGTTGTGCGATCCAATGACAATAGCCGAATCAGCATTTCACGCTACTAAAAATGTTTTTCAAAGCTCAGAAATTAAATCTTTACTGAAGAACATTTTTGGGAGCCACCGTGGTGCAATGGTTAGCATGCCCGCCTTGCATACACAAGGTCGTGGGTTCGATTCCTGCTTCGACCGAACACCAAAAAGTTTTTCAGCGGTGGATTATCCCACCTCAGTAATGTTGGTGACATTCCTGAGGGTTTCAAAGCTTCTCTAAGTGGTTTCACTGCAATGTGGATCGCCGTTCGGACTCGGCTATAAAAAGGAGGTCCCTTGTCATTGAGCTTAACATGGAATCGGGCAGCACTCAGTGATAAGAGAGAAGTTCACCAATGTGGTATCACAATGGACTGAATAGTCTAAGTGAGCCTGATACATCGGGCTGCCACATAACCTAACCTAACCTAAGAACATTTTCGTTTTACTCCAGAACTGGTATTGAACCCATAAGCCTCCCTATAATGGCAACTGAAATGTTTGCAATCATTCAACATTGCATCAATTAACCTAAAATTCGTATCAAATAATAGCCAAATAAACCTAAACACAAAAGACAACAACTGCTGATAACTATCTTGCACGCTAGCAACGCGTTAGTTGCCTATACCGCAAAGAATAACATTTTAATATTTCAAATCACCATCATCATCATCATCGTCATAAGCAGACGGACAAGAACAACATCATAAAATCGTGGCTGCAACCACATGCAGTAGCAACATTTTTAAGTCCCTCTTTCTCACCACCAAAATACTTGTGAATGATAAAAACAATAGCAACAGCAATCTCATCACATCCTGTGGCTTTGGCCGGGTCCCATCCTCCCATCCAGCGAAACATTCTTGCCGACAATACCCAGCAGCAACAACATCATCATATGACAGAGGGTGAGCGGTGTTGGCTCGAGGCAGACATTTAGCAGAGGCTTTTTGGCCGCTTGTTTGGCGGTGTTGGTGATGTGGTTATGGTGGCAACATAACTCGGTGGCAATGAAAAAATTTCCTTCTTTTTCTTCTTCCTGCAGGACTTTCATGTTGCCACTATCCGCGAAGTCATCGTTGTAGTTGTTTTTTGAATGTAGTTCTTTTTTTTTTTGCTCTCTCTCGCTCACAACTTCCTGATTTTTGTGGTAGAAATACTTATGGCTCTGTTGCAACTATTCCTCCTAGGGTTTTAAGGCATGATAATGCACGTCTTTTTTATTTGCAAGGATGCTTCATTTCTCTTGCCATTTGCCATAACAAGCGGAAACTTTATTTTCCTTTTTTTTTGTTCCTGTTGCTCTGTTGAATTTTGTTTGGTGGCAGTGTGGTTGTTGTTAATTTTTTTTTCTTCTTGCCTATATTCATTTCTCTGGTCATGTTGGTCTATGTGCTCTGGCCTCTAAAGGTGAATTTTAAATTTTAATCAAATTAAACTGATTATGTTGCTGTCGGTTTGGTGGGTAACGCCAGCATATCAACAGCAATCCAACGAGGTAACAAATATCTCTGGGGATCATACACAGACACCCACATAGTTCATATGACTATAACTGAAAAACTCGAATGCATTAACTCTACACCAACAACGACAATATTTGGACTAACGGAGGAGGACAAAAATTGTGGCATCCATCATTGCAAGACTTTGGATTACATATGGGTATTCCGGTATACCATGAGTAAAAAAAAATTGGTGAGCATTTTAAAATGAATAAACTTAGATTAGAGAAATATCCAAGAAATTTCAAGTGTAAGGAGGCCTCGAGGTCGCTGCTTTACAACGGAAGGTTCGTTATACCCTGGAACACGACTGTGGTGGAGGGTAGAATAAATTTGTGCATTTGTAGGTTAGGTTTAAAAGAGGATTCGTATTTCGCTGTATAATGTCGGCTGACATACACCTAAGCCAGTATTCGGCTTGTTGTGCGTTCTAAGTTATTCTTTCCATCGTACCATTATTTTATTCCAGGAAATCTTTGTCCCTAACGAATTCCCTAATTTGTTTCTCGTCCCGTTTTACAAAGCTGGGCCAGGTCCGAATCACCTCTTCACCAATATGGTTAACTCTGGCTGGACATTGACAAGAGTAGTGTTCCAAGGTCTCGTCATCCTCAAAATGCGCTCTACATGCACCATACTCTGCAGTTCCTGCACTGAAAAAAAAGCATACTCGGTTCCAAAGATTTTGTCTTTACTTTAAAAAATTTGGTATTGATTCCGAGCCAAAGTAGCGGAGAATACAAGTAAGGATACTTTTAAGACACAATTCTCTTTTAATTTTAGGTTTTGTGTACTTGCTTCTAGGAAGCAAATTTTAATTTTTCGCTTTCTCAGCTTTTTTTTCTTCATATGCTATCAAAGTCCTTTAAAAACGAGTTAAAGGCAACTTTATTTTCCAAATTAGGACTCGACTTCCAGTAGAAATTATGCTATGTTTGAAGTAAAAAACTTCTTTAAAATAAAGTTTTGAAAAACATGTCCTATATTTGAAAGATTTTTTGCTTTGTAGTAAAGATGAAAAAAGACAACAAATTTAAAGACAATTTCATTAAATTTAAAGATTTTTTCTGAATTATTAAAGTCAAGTTGACCTTAGCCTATAAATTTTTTCTTTCATGTTAAGATACCCATTTTTAAGTCAAATCACTTAATTATAAGGACAGTACGACTTCATTGAAAAGTTTATCGACTTTTGGACAAGGATAATAACTTTATTTTAGAGAAATGCGTCTTCTATGCTAAACAAAATTTGTATTCGTATTTTAAAGACATGAAATCTTTGACCTCACGACAATATTTTTTTCAGTGTGTTCGATGCAGATGGTCTCTCAATTCTAGGTGCCCGTTTGTTATCACCACAGTACTCCAGACTGTCATCCTACTCTCCTAGAGTAATTCTCTACTCTTCAACTTACACGCAAAAAAATAATTCTTTCCTCCCAAACGAAATTTTAGACAAACAAAGTTCGTTTCTCATTTGCTTTTCGCTGTAAGGAAGTGTATTTGGAAGAAAAGTATATACTTTTTGTGATAAACGTTTATTCTTTTCCAGGATGTAAAAACAATTTCATAAAAACAAACTCAAAAAAAAAACATTGTTTTCTTGCTAATTGCATTTTCCCTCAAATCTTTCTCACATCCACGAGGTTTTTTAGTTCTTAACACCTTTTCCTGTAATACCAACAATGTAGAAGAAATTATACGATTTTATAAATTTTAATTTTTTTTTTTTTACCTTTCGCCTGGACGGAGAATCGAACCGCGGACCATGGACTTTGTAAGCCAACACACTAACCACTGAGCTATGTATCTGTTATGGTCATCAATAGATAAATATCCATATAAGTTATATTTATATAGTATAGCTTGCGGCGCCCACGAACCGAATAAACAAAGTTTATTTAACAGAAACAAACATTTAGTTTGGCACCGTGGAGCAGTGGTTGCTACGTCCGACTTGCATGCCAAGGGTCGTGGGTATGATCCCTGCTTCGACCAAAGTTTTTTTGTTTTTTTTTTACATATATTCCAGATATGTTCGGAAGATTTCGAAAAAATGTTCAATATTACATTGTAGTATATTAAATTTTGAACTGTAAAATGTGTCTTATTAAATACCTAAATTCGGAAAAGAACAGTGTTTGATATAAACGAAATGGACTGTGTTGTTGTTTCAAAAATAACTTTTTTTATTGAAAAAATAAAAATTTAGTAACAAACGAATTTTTTTGGTGATAAAAGTTTTTCGAAGCAATTGAAAAAACTCTAACAAAAGAAAAACGTTTTCGGTACACGTTTTCCAAACGTTTTTTTTCTTTGCGTGTATCTGGGTCTTCCCATAGTGTTTTCGTCACCCGTCCGACTGTTGCTTTATGTGCCTCCCGCGTCCATACATCCAACTCAGCCCGTGGTGCAATGGTTAGTATGCCCGCCTTGCATACACAAGGTCGTGGATTCGATTCCTGCTTCAACCGAACACCAAAAAGTTTTTCAGCGGTGGATTATCCCACCTCAGTAATGCTGGTGACATTTCTCTAAGTGGTTTCACAGCAATGTGGAACGCCGTTCGGACTCGGCTATAAAAAGGAGGTCCATTGTCATTGAGCTTAACATGGAATCGGGCAGCACTCATTGATATGAGAGAAGTTCACCAATGTGGTATCACTAACATATGGGCTGAACCTGATACATCGGGCTGCCACCTAACCTAACTCAGTCTGTATATTCTCTATTGATGCAGATATGTAGGGCGCCAAACTAAAGCCCAATATTTTATTATACGCTCCACCATAGGATGGGGGATATATTAACTTTGTCATTCCATTTGTAACACATCGAAATATTTCTCTAAGACCCCATAAAGTATATATATTCTGGGTCGTGGTGAAATTCTGAGTCGATCTAAGCATGCCCGTCCGTCCGTCTGTTGACATCACGCTGACTTCCGAATGAAACAAGCTATTGATATGAAACTTGGCACAAGTAATTGTTGTTGATGTAGGTCGGACGGTATTACAAATGGGCCATTTCGGTCCATAATTATATATAGCCCCCATATAAACCGATCCCCAGGTTTGGTTTGCGGAGCCTCTAAGAGAAGCAAATTTCATCCGATCCGGCTGAAATTTGGTGCATGGTGTAATTATATGGTCTCTAACAACTATGCAAACATTGGTCCACATCGGTGAATAATTATATGTAGCCCCCATATAAACCGATCCCCAGATTTGACCTCCGGAGCCTCGTGGAAGAGCAAAATTCATCCGATTCGGTTGAAATTCGGAACGTGGTGTTAGTATATTGTCCCTAACAACCATGTAGGAATTGGTCTATAATTATATATAGCCCCCATATAAACCGATCCCGATATTTGGTTTTGGAGTCTCTTAGGTTAGGTGGTAGCCCGATGTATCAGACTCACTTAGACTATTCAGTCCATTGTGATACCACATTGGTGAACTTCTCTCTTATCACTGAGTGCTGCCCAATTCCATGTTAAGCTCAATGACAAGGGACCTCCTTTTTATAGCCGAGTCCGAACGACGTTCCACATTGCAGTGAAACCACTTAGAGAAGCTTTGAAACCCTCAAAAATGTCACCAGCATTACTGAGGTGGGATAATCCACCGTTGAAAAACTTTTTGGTGTTCGGTCGAAGCAGGAATCGAACCCACGACCTTGTGTATGCAAGGCGGGCATGCTAACCTTTGCATCACGGTGGCTCCCTTGGAGTCTCTTGGAGGAGCAAAATTCATCCGAGTCAGTTGAAATTTGGTACATTGTGCAAGTATATGGCCGTTAACAACCATTCCTAACTAGAACCATATCGGTCCTAATTAGGAATGGACCAATTTATGTGTGCCCAATCACATATAAATTGGTCCATATCGGTTTATAATTGTAAATAGCCCCCATATAAAGCGATCCCAATATTTCAATTCTGGCTCTCTAATTACCGCGCAAAAGTCCATATCGGTTCGTAAATATGTGTAGACTTACTTTCATATACCTTTTGTGTCCAATATATACCACGTATAGACTAACTTACAATTTAGAAGACGACGTTGAGAAGTTTTAAGATACCTTGCCAGCGGCAAGTGTTGGCGGTAACCCAAGTAATTCGATTGTGGATGACAGGCTTTAGTAGAAATTTCTACGCAATCCATGGTGGAGGGTACATAAGATTCAGCCTGGCCGAACTTACGGCCGTATATACATGTTTTATTTTAATTTATCGTTCAAAAACAAAAGTATTAAAAATAATATCAAATTTTGGAATCAGTTTAGATTTGTTCGAATTGGCGGACTATGACCTTCAGTGGCAGACGAATCCATCACACGCTGCACGTAAATAACTATACGGCATTTTGATCCAAGACAGAGCTTCGCCAGGCTCTGTCTTGGGATGATCGACACTTTGGTATTTTTCCAGTGTCAAAGTTACTCTCCAAAATATTGCAGAATTGAGATCCTTACGAGAATTTGGTGGTCACAGAGCGGTAAGAATGAAGCGACGAACCTGCTTTTTATGCCATTTTCGGTTGACGCATTCTGAGTGCGATGATGGTGAGTTGTCGGTTGGAATGTCCATGCTCTGCGACCGGCTGCCATACGGAGCGGTATAGAAATGATAGAAACCTGAAATGGGTTATATATCGGCCGCTCCCTGCACGTATTCATTGACCGTGGGGTCAAAACAAATCCCGAATATTATCGGAACATTCCAACAAGACCCAGCACCATCGTCACTCAGCACGCGTCAACCAAGAATGGCTTAATAAGATAGTACCTCGCTTATTTTCTACCACATATTGACCACCAAAATCTCCTGATCTCACTCTGTGGAAATTTTGCGCCGGAGCAGTAGATTGTAACCAAAAAAATGCTAAAGTCTCGATCATCTCATTGGTTCAAAATACTGCAGAGTACCTTTCTTGCAGCGTGTGACGGCTTTGTTAACCATACAAAGGCCATGATTCGTGCCAAAGATAGCCAATTATAGCAAATCTAAACTGGGTCTAAAATTTGATAGTATTTCTGAGCTGTATTGTTTGCCACACTCGACAGATCCACGACAGGCCAAATTCCTTTGTGTTCTTTGAAAGCAAGTATACCCAAATGACAAGCGTGGTAATGATTGTCTCTACTATGTTTTATTAGCTTATAAAGAAAATTATTTAACGTGAAAAGAAAATTTCGAGTCTCTAAAATTTCGATCTGCAGAAAAGAAGAGTATTATTTCAATCTACACGCTGAAAAAATTATTTATTTGCTGTGAAACGTTATCCTAGTTAGTCTAAGATTTCGTTCCGTAGAAAAAACATGAACTTTACTAAATAAAAAAAGTCTCTCCGATTTTTTGTAAATTAAATATCACCATATATAGCCCTTTTTCAGAACAAAAGGTTGGTTCGAACTGGTTCACCTTAAATTGGAAATTGTGCTTTTTTGTTTGTTGCAACGTTAAGTGATTATCATGGGCATTTATGAAAGTGGTCGTGTTGGTATTGCTCTTTTTGTTGTATTTGTAATACATTTTTCCATCAGATCCGCGAACAACGACATGACAAGGAAGTAAGGATAGTAAAAAAGTAAAACTTTTTAACAACCAACCATGAGCCCTATGAAAGACTACAACGGAATTCAAAAATGGAGGTGGTCCCTGGCGATGGTTTACTCCCCATCTAGGTACGAAGTTAAAAAGTCAACTTATTAAAATTAAATGAATACTAAAAACCACCATAAGATAATCGCAATTATTTAACTATACACCCAAGGACAAAAATGGGTAGCGGAAATTCTGACAAAAGGTCATAGGTAGATAGTTCCAGTAATGTAGCAGATAATAGAATAGGAAGCAGCCAGGAACAAAAATTATTATTTTTAATAAATAAAAGACTTGAAGTCATATTCCAAGAGTTACTATGGTGATCCGATAAGTTCTTAGCCTAAAATAAGAAGACGAAAAACGTTTTGGCCAGACTCTGTGGGCAGTGAGGGGCTCCTCATGTGATTAAATTTTGACAGATAAATCATAAAGGCACTTTTTCGATTTTAGATTTAAATATTTCACAATTTTTTTTATCATTGTGATCCGCCCCAACGCCGATTTAAATTTTAAGTCTTGAGATTTTGTAGAAATCTAAAAAAAATTTTGTGAGATCGGGTCAGATTTAAATACATGTACAGTGGGAAGCAAACCCGAGTGCATGTTTTTATACCCTCCACCATAGGATGGGGGTATATTAACTTTGTCATATTGCTCAAATATTGCTCTAAGACCCCATAAAGTATATATATTCTGGGTCGTGGTGCAATTCTGAGTCGATCTGAGCCTGTCCGTCCGTCCGTCTGTTGAAATCACGCTAACTTCCGAACGAAACAAGCTATAAACTTGAAACTTAGCACAAGTAGTTGTTATTGATGTAGGTCGGATGGTATTGCAAATGGGCCATATCGGTCCACATTTACGTATAGCCCCCATATAAACGGACCCCCAAATTTGGCTTGCGATTGCTCTAAGACAAACAAATTTCATCCGATCCGACTGAAATTTGGTACATGGTGTTAGTATATGGTCTCTAACAACCGTGCAAAAATTGGTCCACATCGGTTCATAATTATATATAGTGCCCATATAAACCGATCCCCAGATTTGGGTTGCGGAGCCTCAAAGAGAAGCAAATTTCATCCGATCCGGCTGAAATTTGGTACATGGTGTTAGTATATGGTATCTAACAACCATGCAAAAATTGGTAAACATCGGTTCATAATTATATATAGCCCCCATATAACCGATCCCCCGATTTGTATTGCGAGACCGCTAAGAGAAGCAAATTTCATCTGATCCTGCTGAAATTTGGTACAAGGTGTTAGTAGATGGTCTCTAATAACCATGCAAAAATTGGTCCACATCGGTCCATAATTATATATAGTCCCCATATAAACCGATCACCAGATTTGACCTCCGCAGCCTCTTGGAAGACCAAAATTCATCTGATTCAGTTGAAATTTGGTACGTGGTGTAAATATATGGCCTCAAACTCCCATGCAAAATTTGGTCGATATCGGTCCATAATTATATATAGGCCCCATATAAACCGATCCCCAGATTTGACCTCCAGAGCCCCTTGGAAGAGCAAAATTCTTCCCATTCGGTTGAAATTTGGTACGTGATGTTAGTATATGGTATCCAACAACCATGCAGGAATTGGTTCCTATCAGTCCATAATTATATATAGCTCTCATATAAACCGATCCCCAGATTTGACCTCCGGTGCCTTTTTGGAGAAGCAAAATTCATCCGATCTGCTTGAAATTTGGTACGTGGTGGAAGTATATGATATTTAACAACATTGCCAAAAGTGGTCCATATCAGTCCATAATCATATATAGCCCCCATATAAACCGATCCCGAGATTTGGTTTTAGAGCGTCTTGGAGGAGCAAATTTCATCCGAGTGAGTTGAAATTTTGTACATTGTGCTAGTATATTGTCGTTAACAACCATGCCTAACTAGGTCCATATCGGTCTATAGTTATATATGGCCCTCAGATAAATCGATCCCCAATCACACAAAAATTGGTCCATATCAAGTTCATAATTGTATATAGCCCCCATATAAGCGACCCCCATATTTCAATTCTGGCTCTCTACGTACCGTGCAAAAAGTCCATATCGATTCCTAATTATTTGTAGACTTAACTATACATAACTTTTTTGTCTAATATATACCACGTATGAACTAACTCACAATTTAGAAAACGATGTTAAAAAGTTTTAAGATACCACAACCCAAGTAATTCGATTGTGGATGTTAGTCTTTCATAGAAGTTTCTACGCAATCCATGGTGGAGGGTACATAAGATTCGGCCTGGCCGAACTTACGGCCGTATATGCTTGTTTTTTTTTTAACATTGTGATCCGCCCCATCGCCGATTTAAATTTTAAGTCTTGAGATTTTGTAGAAATCTAAAAAAAAATTTTGTGAAATCGGGTCAGATTTAAATACATGTACAGTGAGAAGCAAACCCGAGTGCATGTTTTTCAATCTTTATTAAAGAGCAAATGTCCAGTGAGGCCCACAAAAATTGGATCCTCGATAGCTAGAAATAAGTAATATGGGCAGATGAAGCATAAATAAAACTCTTTATATCCGGAAGTGGCCACTTTTTTGCCCGGTGTCACTAATTGTGATACTTTTTACGATTTTATGCCACTTTTTCAATAATATGTGCCACTTTGTCAAAATTTTATGGTGTTAACACCATAAAAATATGTCTTATTCATAAAACCGAATAAATTAAAATAAATTAAATATATACTCGTAGAATAATAGAGATACAAAATTAATATGAACTATTTTGAGTTTGCATTAACGTTGGGGTTTATATTGCTATTTATTTAATTATTTAAAAAACTATTTTTAATTCTCATTAAAATACTTCAACAATACACTTTCTACAATTTATCGAAATGCACATCATTGATAGTGGAAAAAATCCGATGGAGAATATTGGAAATTCGCTAAGTTAGGTAAATATTTATGCATGAAATGTCCTAATTCGCACATACATTTATACATAGTCGCCATGTCGGAAAACCTAAATATTAAAACATGTTTTACCATATTTTAACAAATCAATGCTGAAACGAGAAATGGGTTGATGGAGAAATTATGACAATTTTTGGTGTTTATTTGGATATTTGGAATGTAAAGCGCAGGGAAAGTTAGAAAGTCGTGTAAATCAACAAACACATGAACAAATTGAATGTATGGCAAAATCCTCACACACACTCACTCGCCCCCCAAAACGAAATACATTCACATAAATCAACAACACATGTTGTACGTTGTCATTTATTCATTCAAATGTGAGAGAATTGTGATTATGATTCCTTTCAGGTGACACTAACAAAACCTCAAACGTAATCAACTGTCATGGTGTGAATGTATGCGAGCCTGTGTGCTCTCTGCTCATATGCATCCTGGTTTGTAATATGGCCCGCAAAAGATAACCAAGTAAATTTTTGATGTATGTGTTCGGAATTAATTATAATTGTGGCTTATTTGCAAATTCAACCAAAAATAGAGGAAAAAAGACGCCAAAACCAAAAACCTAAAACAAAACATTAGATTTTATTAGTTTTTGGGTAAATAGCATTTTGATGGAGTTTTATACGCTGTTTACATAACATTCAGCTTAATGCTGCGGAAATAAACCAGAAATAGATATCATCCGAATAAAAGATATTTATTTGTAGAACGGAAACGTGAATTTTAAAAAATTTCAAACTAAACCAAATAAAAACAAGTATATACGGCCGTAAGTTTGGCCAGGCTGAATCTTATGTACCCTCCACCATGGATTGCATAGAAACTGCTACTACAGACTGTCATCCACAATCGAATTACTTGGGTTGCGGTAACACTTGCCGATGGCAAGGTATCTTAAAACTTCTTAATACCGCCTTCTCAATTGTAAGATAGTCCATACGGGGTATATATTAAACAAAACAAGTATATACGGCCGAAAGTTCGGCCAGGCTGAAGCTTATGTACCCTCCACACAGAAAAAAAAATTTACGAAAATTTTTCCAATTAAAATCTTAATAGAGTTTTAAAAAATATTCAATTAAAAATTTAATTGATTCAACAAATTTTTTAATTGAAATAAAAATTAATCACACAAATTAATGCTATCAATTAAGTTTTTAATTGGATCAATTAATTTCTTAATTGACTGTCAATTAATTTTTTAATTGATACTATCATTTCTGTGATTGAAGACATTTCAATTAAAAAATTAATTGGATCAATTAATTTCGTGATTGAATCAGAAAAATATTTTTTTGTGTGCACCATGGATTGCGTACAAACTTCTTCTAAACACTGCCATCCACAATCGAATTATTTAAGTTGCGGTAACGCTTGACGATGGCAAGGTATCTTAAAACCTCCTAACACCGTCTTCTAAATTGTATGTAAGTCCATACGTGGTATATATTAAATCAAACAAGTATATACGGCCGTAAGTTCGGCCAGGCCGAATCTTATGTACCCTCCACTATGGATACCGGTGGCATGGTATCCAGAATTGAAATATGGGGATCGCTTATATGGGGGCTATATACAATTATGAACTTGATATGGACCAATTTTTGTGTAACTGGGTATCGATTTATCTGAGGGCCATATATAACTATAGACCGATATGGACCTAGTTAGGCATGGTTGTTAACGGCCATATACTAGCACAATGTACCAAATTTCAACTCACTCGGATGAAATTTGCTCCTCCAAAAGGCTCCAAAACCAAATCTCGGGATCGGTTTATATGGGGCTATGTATGATTATGGACCACTTTTGGCATGGTTGTTAAATATCATATACTACCACCACGTACCAAATTTCAACCGAATGGGAAGAATTTTGCTCTTCCAAGGGGCTCTGGAGGTCAAATCTGGGGATCGGTTTATATGGGGCCTATATATAATTATGGACCGATATCGACCAATTTTTGCATGGTTGTAAGATACCATATACTAACATCACGTACCACATTTCAGCCGGATCGGATGAAATTTGCTTCTCTTAGAGGCCTCGCAAGCCAAATTTGGGGGTCCGTTTATATGGGGGCTATACGTAAAAGTGGACCGATATGACCAATTTTTGCATGGTTGTTAGAGACCATATACTACCACCATGAACAAAATTTCAGCCGGATCGGATGAAATTTGCTTCTCTTAGCGGCCTCGCAAGCCAAATCGGGGGATCGGTTTATATGGGGGCTATATATAATTATGCACCGATGTGGACCAATTTTTGCATGGTTGGTGAAGACTAACACCATGTACCAAATTTCAGCCGGATCGGATGAAATTTGCTTCTCTTAGAGGCCTCGCAATCCAAATTTGGGGGTCCGTTTATATGGGGGCTATACGTAAAAATAGACCGATAGGGCCCATGTGCAATACCATCTGACCGACATCAATAACAACTACTTGTGCCAAGTTTCAAGTCGATAGCTTGTTTCGTTCGGAAGTTAGCGTGATTTCAACATACGGACGGACGGACGGACATGCTCAGATCGACTCAGAATTTCACCATGACCCAGAATATATATACTTTATGGGGTCTTAGAGCAATATTTCGATGTGTTACAAACGGAATGACAAAGCTAATATACCCCCCATCCTATGGTGGAGGGTATAAAAATCTATAGAAATAAGATTTTAACAAAATTTTCTATAGAAATAAAATTTTCGCAAAATTTTCTATAGAAATAAAATTTTCTATACAAATAAAGTTTTGACAAAATATTCTATAGAAATAAAGTTTTTACAAAATTTTCTATAGGAATGAAATTTTAAGAAAATTTTCTATAGAAATAACATTTTGACAAAATTTTCTATAGAAATAAAATTTTGACAAAATTTTCTATAGAAATAAAATTTTGGTAGATTATTTTTGGCTCGAGTGGCAACCATGATTGTGAACCGATATGGACCAACTATATACATGGACCGGCTATATATAACTATAGACTGATATGGACCAATTTTAGTATGGTTGTTAGCGGGCATATACTTACACCACGTTCCAAATTTAAACCGGATCGGATGAATGTTGCTCCTCCAAGAGCCTCCGGAGGTCAAATCTGGATAATGGTTTATGTGGGGGCTATATATAATTGTGAACCGATGTGAACCAATTTTTGCATGGATGTTAGAGATCATATACTAACACCACGTTCGGCTGAATTTTTCTCCTCCTAGCCTCTTAGAGGTCAAATCTGGATAATGGTTTATATGGGGGTTATATATAATTGTGGACCGATGTGGACCAATTTTTTTGCATGGATGTTAGAGACCATATACTAACACCATGTACCAAATTTAAGCCGGATCGGATGAAATATGCTTCTCTTAGACGCTCCGCAAGCCAAATCTGAGGGTCCCTTTATATGTTACAAACGGAATGACAAAGTTAATATACCCCCATCCTATGGTGGAGGGTATAAAAATAGAATATAATCAAGTTGTATAGAAGTGTAATCAAGCGGAGCTACAAATATTGGTGCGCGACAAATATATGTCACTCATCTGTATAATCGATATATCCTGGATTACATTGCTCCGTCCGTAGTATACACTGAACTAATGTGTGAGGTCTTTATTTTTTATTCTCACGTTTAGTTCGTAGAATTTTTTTGAGATGTACTTGAGATAAGGAAACTTCCATTTGGTTGGGAAAACATTTTTAAAAATAAACTAAAGCAAAATAATTTGTTGTCATAAAAGTAAGTTGATTATATCCAAAACCACCCCAGCAAAAAAATTTGGAAGTTCTTCTAAGGACAACTTTAAAATCACTTCCAAAAATGTTATCCCAAAGATGTTCTTTATTTTAACTGCTTAGGAAGTTCGTTTGAGTCAATTTTTTATAACTCGCCTTTTTCACATTTTTAATGGAAAATTTAAAATTTTTTGTTTTATATAGGTTAAAAATAGATTAAGCCTTAATAAAAAGACAAAAATTATTTGAATTTTGCCGCAAAAAATGCCAAAGCAATTCTGGAAAAATTGCGAATTTTAGAAAAAAATTGCTTTAGCATGATTTGAGCGATCACAGATCAACATTTTAATAGAATTTAAAAAAAAATTTTGAATTAAAAATTTAATTGGTTCAAAAAATTTTTTAACTGAAACAAAAATCAATCATAGAAATTAATTGTATCAATTAATGTTGTAATTATTACAATTATTTTGTTTTATTTGACGTTGATGATCAATACTAAGATTTCTGTGATTGGAGACATTTCTAAAACAATTAAAAATTAACTGGATCAATTAATTTCGTGATTGATGACAAAAAAAAATATTTTTTTTCAGTGATTGATTTTTTCGGGGCAGATTCTGGGCATTATATACAAATTCTTATTATCCTCTCTACTTCAGTAGTGTTGGTACTCTATTTATCATTACAATTTGAACCCACAATTCTTCTCCGTCGAGATGCCATTAAATTGAAATTATAATAAAAAAAAGTTTTTTGGGTTTTCAATCATTTTCAAAAATCCCCCATCGTTGTTCTAGATAATTATTCTCACCCATGCGACTGCTTTGCCTTTATAAAGCCATCATAAACTAATTTTAAAATATCCGAAACGAAGACCTTCCTTTTAACTCAAAAATATAATTGATTGCTTCCCCATTTTGGTCATTAACAAACTTTAAAGTTTCCTTTTTATTTTTTGTGACAAAATTTGTGAACTAAATCATTACACTTAATTCACTTGCAATTCATTCTTTGCCTCCCGTTATATGGAGTTTGCAATCAGCATTTTATGACAAATAATGTTACCAATTTTAGAGAAACTTGAAAATAATAAAAACGAAAAAATAAGAAAGAAAATCCCTTCTTTCTTAAAATTAAATCAAGTATGAAATTAGAAGCATTAAAAGCTACATAAATGAATTTTTTTTCTTCAAAACTTTTCCCATTATCTACGACTTGTCATAGTCTGGCACAGCAGTGAGATTTTGTCTAATAGAGAACATCTATCGAACAGAACACACACACACCCACCCGCAAACACTTACACATAGACGTGCACTTGACGAATCCAATGTGAGATGCCACAAATGGAATGTCATAAAACCGAAGTCATATATCTATCAAAACTTGCAAGTAACACGCATATATCACAAGTAACTCTTAAGGACTTCATGTAGAATTTATACACGTACACGGGTAACACTGATGAACAGAAAAAAATGGTTTGTGATCAATTTGCTATATGAGAATACAACAACACTGCGGATAAGGAATTGTAATCGAAATTAAAAAGACATTTTCAAGCTTAAGACCGTAGCAGTCATAGCTTACAATTATATTTATAATTTTATTGTAAATGTAATTAATTGATAAATAAATAAATAACTAAAAAAAGACATTTTGAGGGATTTGATACTAGGAGAGGGTGATACTAGGAGACCGCATATATGTTCGATTCTCTATAATAGTAAGAGAATGGCAGCCTTATAGGGCTTATAGGCTCACTTAGACTATTCAGTCGATTGCGATACCACAAATGGTGAACTCTTATCAATGAGTGCCGGTTCTATGTTAAGCTCACTGACAAGGGACCTCCTTATAGCCGAGTCCGAACAACGTTTCACATTACAGTGAATCGACCTTAGAGGATTCCGATACATTCGGATATGCCACAAGTATTACTAAGATGAGAAAAACATTTTGATCTTCGATCAAAGATGGGATTGAACCTACGAACCTTTATATGCAAGGTTGACATGTAAACCATTGCAGCACGATGTAGTTAGTAGACAATGCTACGTGAAATGTAGTGGAAATCCTTGATACCTTCGAGAAATAAATAAGTCGTAACTCAATTTAAAGTACTGTCATCATCATGTTTATACCCTCCACCATAGGATGGGTGGGTGTTTGTAACACATCGAAATATTGCTCTAAGACCCTATAAAGTATATATATTCTGGGTCGTGGTGAAATTCTGAGTCGATCTAAGCATGTCCGTCCGTCTGTTGAAATCACTCTAACTTTCGAACGAAACAAGCTATCGACTTGCAACTTGGCACAAATAGTTGTTATTGATGTAGGTCGGATGGTATTGCAAATGGGCCATATCGGACCACTTTTACGTATAGCCCCCATATTTGGCTTGCGAAGCCTCTAAGAGAAGCATATTTCATCCGATCCGGCTGAAATTTCGTACATGGTGTTAGTATATGGTCTCTAACAACCATGCAAAAATTGGTCCACATCGGTCCATAATTATATATAGTCCCCATATAAACGGATCCCCAGATTTAGCTTGCGGAGCTACTAAAAGAAGCAAATTTCATCCGATTCGGCTGAAATTTGGTACATGGTGTTAGTATATGGTCTCTAACAACCAAGCAAAAATTGGTCCACATCGGTCCATAATTATATATAGCCCCCATATAAACCGATCCCCAGATTTGAACTCCGGAGCCTCGTGGATAAGAAAAAATCATCCGATTCGGTTGAAATTTGCTACATGGTGTTAGTATATGGTCTCTAACAACCACGCAGGAAGTGGTCCATATCGGTCCATAAATACATGTAGCCCCCATATAAACCGATCCCCAGATTTTACCTCCGGAGTCCCTTGGAAGAGCAAAATTCACCCGATCCGGTTGAAATTTGGTACGTGGTGTTAGTATATGGTCTCTAACACCCATGCAAAAATTGGTCCATATCGGTCAATAATTCTATGTAGCCCCCATTTTAACCGATCCCCAGAGTTAACCCCCGGAACTCTTGGAGGAATAAAATTCATCCGATCCGGTTGAAATTTGGTACGTTGTGAAATTTGGTATATTGCGCTAGTATATGGGAGCCACCGTGGTGCAATGGTTAGCATGTCCAATTTGCATACACAAGGTCGTGGGTTCGATTCCTGCTTCGACCGAACACCAAAAAAGTTTTTCAGCTGTGGATTATCCCACCTCAGTAATGCTGGTGACATTTCTGAGGGTTTCAAAGCTTCTCTAAGTGGTTTCACTGGAATGTGGAACGCCGTTCGGACTCGGCTATAAAATGGAGGTCCCTTGTCATTGAGCTTAACATGGAATCGGGCAGCACTCAGTGATAAAAGAGAAGTTCACCAATGTGGTATCACAATGGACTGAATAGTCTAAGTGAGCCTGATACATCGGGCTGCCACCTAACCTAACCTAACCTAACCTAGTATATGGCCGCTAACAACCATGCCAAACTTGGTCCATATCGGTCTACAGTTATATATATCCGATCCCCAAAAAAAATCTACCAAAAGTTTATTTCTATAGAAAATTTTGTCAAAATTTTATTACTGTACAAAATTTTGTCACGATTTTATTTCTGTAGAAATTTTTGTCAAAATATTATTTCTGTAGAAAATTTTGTCAAAATTTTATTGCTATAGAAAATTTTGTCAAACTGAATTATATACGTATTTAATCGGTCTTTTTTGTGTACTATATACCCCGTATGGACTAACTTACAATTGAGAAGACGGTGTTAAGAAGTTTTAAGATACCTTGCCATCGGCACGTTTTACCGCAACACAAGTAATTCGATTGTGGAGTACAAGTTTCTATGCAATCCATGGTGAGGGTACAAAAGATTCGGCCTAGCCGAACTTACGGCCGTATATACTTATTAAATCAGAAGTGACAAGATCTCTTCCACCAGATATCACTCAGATAACCTGCATTATGGACAATTGTTCCATAATGCAGTCAGAACATCCAGCCCGAGCATTCCCACGTTCAAGACCTCAAAATTTATTTGTGTAACTTTCGATAACCTTTTCCTCTTTACAAAGTACGCGGAAGCGCTTGTCAGAACTGTTGGGAGTGGGAAAAAGATCCTGTATGCATTGGCTGGTAGCACTTGATTGAAGGATAAAGAAACGATTCGAAAAAAAGATGAGCATTTTGAACCGTCCCCTTATCAACACTAGAACAACTTCTGGTACATGAGCCAATACTGCGATCTCTTCACCCATCAGCGCCTTCTGAAAGAGCCAAAGATAAGGAACCGATTCAAAAGATGAACCACTTGAATCGTCCCAAACACGAAGCCCAATGGAGAACCTTCCAGGAGGTACATAATACTGCGCACTCTGTGTCACTCCAAAAACAATAAAAAACGGAACACCATCTACAGCATGATTCGGTAATTCTCTCTACAAGGCAACTTTGCAAACTCCTCACCTATGAAATCCTGATAAGGGGCAAAGAGATATTAGAATAGAGCATTTCAGAAGACAATCTCTTCCTAACACTGCAGTAGAAGACCTATCTCGAAATTCAAAATGTGTGCCCGAAGTGTGGACATTCGAATTCTAGAAACTTATGGGTTTATTGGTAGTTCGTTTGTCGATTATATGGTCTTCGTTTCAATTTGCAGTAATAATGGAACCCAATCAACGAATTCCCAGACCGGAAAAGCATATGCGGCATGGGCCATAATGTAGTCGATAAGAGAACACTGCGAAAACCTCACCAACATACACATCAAAATGCAAAGTGAAGTTTACCAATCGAACCATGCAACTTTTAAGAGGACTCGGAGGCAAGGTTAGGTTAGGTTAGGTTAGGTGGCAGCCCGATGTATCAGGTCGAAGCAGGAATCGAACCCACGACCTTGTGTATGCAAGGCGGGCATGCTAACCATTGCACCACGGTGGCTCCCTCGGAGGCAAAGTCATCCGATTACATTTTATAAAGAAATTAGATGGTCGGCGATACTAGTGATGATGGCATCAGAACGGTATTATTGGTTCACCAGTGTGGTCTTGTACTAGTGGGAAATGTAAATCGTTCAGGGACATCAGATCATATCTACCCGACCAGTTACCTCCCATTACTGAAACCAGCAAACGATCTTACTGAGAAAAGTTAACTGCTGCTGCAGTGGAGAATTATTGTCCTTTTAGCAATTTATGACGTTATTGTCCTTTTAGCAATTTAGCAATTGTTAGCAGTTTCGACCGAATACTAAAATGTTTTTCAGCGGAGGGTTTTCACCTCCCAGCAATGATGGTGACATTTCTGAGTTTCGCACAGCTTCTCAAAGTACTTTCACCGTAATGTGAAACGACGTTTGGCTTCGGCTATAAAAAAGTGGTCCCTTGCCATTGAGCTAAATATGTAATAGGGCAGCACTCCGTGATATGAAATTCACAATGGGCTGACCCTGAAATTAAGGGCTGTCACTAACCTAAACTGGTATTGCACTTTCCCTCATTTTCCTTTCGGCCAAATGCTAGTTTCATTCTTCATAGTAATAGGAGACATTTTAAACCCAAAAAAGTCCTTGCAATCAATGTCGCGAAAATTTTGCACCTCTTTTTAAAGGAATTGAGACCTCCTTATGAATCTTACAGTGCAAATTGTTGCTGTCTAGTGTAATCAATTTAATAGCATCACATTCACTCTAAATCCTAGTTGCAATCAGTCACATTCGTATGAATACAAAGCAAAACCAATGTAGAGCGAAACGAAAAACTTCTAAGGATATATGGACAGCCAGAGAAGACAAGGACATTGAAATGGACTAATATCGGTAGACAAGCAAGCCAGCTCACACTACATTTTGTAGACAAAAGTCAAGTCGTAAATGTCAATTTAAGTATCATCGAGACCAGCACCAAAACTAGCCCCCCCAGTACCAGCCCACCCATATGACATCAAACATTGAGCTACAATGACAACTAGAGCAGTGCTCCCTTACACACAAACAAATGAAATATAATCAAGCGTAAAAGTCAGTGTCACATACCATAATAATACAACTTTATTTCATATCATTTCAATTCGAGTTTTTCTTTTGCTTCGGTGTTTTTTTTTTGTTTTTTCAATTTTCCCCTCACCCTTAGTTGGTGTCATTCCTCGGTGTCGATTCCTTAGGATAACTATGAGTTTTTCTTGGCCTGGCTGGAATGTGTTATTTGTAACACTTGTTCCACATGTAGTTGCAGCAGCAACAAGGACTCCAAATAGGAAGAGGGAACTAACAACCAAAAACATCTTTCTAACACCAGTAAAAGTGTTGCAGAGTAAAGGATGTAACAAATCGCAAGAAGATGAAATATAACCAAAGGACATTCTTTTTTAACTCTGGCTACTGATGCTGCTGCAGCATTAGATGATGGAGAAAATCTCTCGCTTACACATATCCATGCCCATAAGGACAAACTATCCAACCAAAAGAAAATGACGATCTGTTACACCATGCAGCATTGGAAATGGTTGGAGTGGGGGAGGAACAAAGGAATCAAGCTTAAGCTAAGGACAAACAATGGCCCTGCATAAAAAAAGAATATCATAGAGTAACAGTTCAATTTAAACTTTTCCATTCACCAAATCAATAGCAACACAAACTATGAGAGAGGGAGAGAGAGAGAGAAAAAAATCTTCGCTTCAGTGGGTCCTATGAAATGTTGCAAAAGCTGAATAGACTTTCTACAAAACTATAGAGTTGCAATATAAAAAATGGCTACAGCAAATGTTCATTTTAAATTGAGTCCATCTATTGTCATCCAGGAAGTAAAGCAAAAAAATCTTGATGTTTTCTTTTTTTTTTGGCCTTGGGGATTACTGAAAACGTGAAGTGAAACAAAATATGTAATAAGGAGGTGTAAGAAATCAAATTGTCAAAATTCTATACTGTTACTTGCAATTTATATTAGCACGACTTTTTTTGACCAAGGCATTCTTTTGCCATTTCACACCCAGAAAAAAAGTGCATTCGAAACTAAAGAAAACAAGTATATACGGCCGTAAGTTCGGCCTGGCCGAAGCTTATGTACCCTCCACCATGGATGGCGTAGAAACTTCTACTGAAGACTGTCATCCACAATCGAATTACTTGGGCTGCGGTAACTTTATCTTGAAACTTCAGAATACCGTAATATATACGTAGTCCATACGTGGTATATATTAAACTTAAAATGGTCCATTAAATACGTATATAATTAAGTTTGACAAAATTTTCTGTAGAAATAAAATTGTGACAACATATTCTATAGAAGTAAAATTTGGACAAAATTTTCTACAGAAATACGATTTTAACAAAATTTTCTATAGAAATAAAATTTTGACAAAATTTTCAAAAGATTTAAATTTTTGACAACATTTTCTATAGAAATAAAATTTTGCCAAAATTTTCTATAGAAATCAAATTTGACAAAATTTTCTATAGGAATAAAATTTCGACAAAATTGTCTATAGAAATAAAATTTCGACAAAATTTTCTATAGGAATAAAATTTTGACAAAATTTTCTATAGAAATAAAATTTTTCTAGATTATTTTTGCTCGAGTGGCAAGCATGATTATGAACTGATATGGACCAATTTTTGTGTGATTGGGGATCGGCTAAATATATCTATAGACCGATATGGACCAATTTTGGCATGGTTATTAGCGGCCATATATTAACACCATGTTGCAAATTTCAACCGGATCGGATGAATTTTGCTCGTCCAAGTGGCTCCGGAGTTCAAATCTGTGGATCGGTTTATATTGGGGCTATATATAATTATGGACTGATATGGACCAATTTTTGTATGGTTGGTAGAGACCATATACTAATACCATGTACCAAATTTCAGCCGTTTCGGATGAAATTTGCTTTTCTTTGAGGCTCCGCAAGCCAAATCTGGGGATCGGTTTATATGGGGGCTATATATAATTATGGACCGATGTGGACCAATTTTTGCATGGTTGGTAGAGAGCATATACTTACACCATGTACCAAATTTCAGCTGGATTGGATGAAATTTGCTTCTCTTAGAGCAATCGCAAGCCAAATTTGGGGGTCCGTTTATATGGGGGCTATACGTAAAAGAGGTCCGATATGGACCAATTTTTTCGTGGTTGTTAGAGACCATAGACTAACACCATGTGCCAAATTTCAGCCTGATCGGATGAAATTTGCTTCTTTTAGAGCAATGGCAAGCCAAATTTGGGGGTCCGTTTATATGAGGGCTATACGTAAAAGTGGACCGATATGGACCAATTTTTGCATGGTTGTTGGAGACCATATACGAACACTATGTACCATGAAGTTTGTTTCTCTTAGAGCAATCGCAAGCCAATTTTGGGGGTCCGTTTTTATGGGGCTATACGTAAAAGTGGACCCAAAATACTTCTAGATTTTGAATTTCAGGCAAATCGGATAAAAATTTCGGTTAGATGCTCAAACCTCAAATAGGAGGGTCGGTTTGTATGCGGGCTATATCAACATCTGGATCGATATTATCCAGATGTTCATATAGACTGTAGCGTGATTACAACAGACAGACAGACATACGGACGGACATTGTTATATCATCTTAGAATTCTCCCGGATCGTACATTGTCGGCGGTGGGTATACAAAAAATGATTTAATCCATATTTATATTCTAGAAAAATGGTTGCACTTTTTATGCCACAATTTTAAAATTAGCGTGTTACTTTTCTTGTCAGAGGTAACGATAGTACTCTGTCTGCACTTTAGGCGACAAACGTATTCAAATTTATACCGACCTAACAATGACCACGAAAAAAATACCCCTCATAACAGTAGAATGGAACAGGCATGTAAAAGTTGGTACAATTGTACTAAATTTGGTACATTTCACTTTTCAAAAGTACAATGGTACTACAATGACCTACTTGGTACAATTTGAAATACTCAGTCAGCAAAATTCTCGAGAAGTCCCAATTAATGAATTGTCCAATATAAATTATGTTGTACACATATTTCAGGTACTGACCAATTTTCAATGAAATTGGATAAAAAATTTCCATTCAAAATTTCGAGTTCGATGTGTATCTGACAATAACATATTGCATATTTAATATATTTAAAGCATCAAATATTTACTCCACATATACTGAAAAAAATATTGACCTAATATGGAAGATTATGCAACTTACATTTTAGGAATCGAAATTTACCCAAAGTTAAGGACAAATTTCTTTAAAATAATGACATTTTAATTAAATGAAAGTTTATAATCCTCGCTTAAAAATTTTTTTTCATTAAATTTAGGACACAAATCTTGAAATTTTCCGTCTCTCTGCTGAAGTTATAGATCTTTGAAGTAAGGGAAATTTTCCCTAAAATAAAGAAATCATCTTTAACTCAAATTTAAATTTAAGATATAATCGCTTCAAATTTAGGCTAAGACTTATTTAAAGGATTTCCATCTCTGGTTTAAAGTTTTTTTTTTTTTTTTTTTAACATTAAGAAAACTGTTTTTACTTTGAAGTATCTGTCATAATTTGGATTTTAAATTGGAATTTGTTTGTACATAAATACCTTTATTAATATAGCGCAAAAAGAGGATAAACATACGATGAATGAGCTCTGTATCTAATTTTAATTTTATTTATCCTAGATTTAAAGCCAGGGAGATCCGTCAAAGATGCCTTTATTTTAAAGAAGCCGCATCTTTGGCTCGGAATCAATACCAAAATCCTTAAGGGAAGGTCAACATCTTTGGATCCAAGTAAACTGTTTTTTTTGAGTGTAGGCCAGAAAACTTTATCTTGAAATGGATTCAAAAATAAATTTAGGATTTTATGAAGCATTTACATTAAACTTTTGTCTTGAAACTGAGGTCATGTCGAGACTTCTGCCAGATCATGGACAACACTTGAGTGAAAAATTATTTTTACTCAATTAATTTCCAATATGGAATGCCTTATTTCCAATTTTTTGAAGAAAAATTGCAAGTGTTTTGCTATTTCAAGAATCACTGCACAGAAAAAAATTTCACGAAAATTTTTCCAATTAAAATCTTAATTGAGTTTTAAAAAATATTCAATTAAAAATTTAATTGAATAAACAAATTTTTTAATTGAAATAAAAATCAATCACACAAATTAATAGTATCAATTAATTTTTTAATTGGATCAATTAATTTTTTAATTGACTGTCAATTAATTTTTTAATTGATACTATCATTTCTGTGATTGAAGACATTTCAATTAAAAAATTAATTGGATCAATTAATTTCGTGATTGAATCAGAAAAATATTTTTTTGTGTGTGGTGTTCAAATCCTCAAGTTTGTAACCTGTTTGACTGAATATTTTCATACAAAAATATAATGAAGGTTTTGACAACAAACACATTGGAAGGAAACAGATTTTGAAGTTAGACTTACGCAAAACCTTTACAAATAGCACCTTCGTTATGGTACAAGTTGATAAATAATTTTTATTCTTTCGGTTACTATATTCCAATACATTATTTTTGAAATTTGGTATAATTTTAGCCCAAAATTTACACTTTTTTATTCTCCTTAGAACAATTCAAAAAAATTTGATTTTTCATCCCTGCAATGGAATAGTGTATTATCTGATTTTATCAGAAATATGAAATGATAGACCCTAGCCTGATGATGGTCACTTCATTTTTCCCAAAATAAAATATTACGATTTTTATTAACAAAATTCAAAGAAATGAATAATCACTTGGATGTCAACAAATAAATTTAACTGAACAATGCAGAAAAATATATCATTGTCCTTAGGCATTTTTATCTCTTCTCGTTTTGTTACATAAATTCAAAAGTTTTACAACTGCAACACCACGACTATTCACAGTTGGTTTGTGGCTAACAAGCTATCAGTTGCAATGCAGCTATGGAGGTCGCTCAGACTAAAGGCAAACATTCATTTTTTTTTGTTTTTCTTCGTTACATCTTGAGACCATGCCGGATTCTTTAGTTGAGAATTTTTGGTAAATTAACTTTAAAAAGTAAATTCGTCATTTGAGTCATCAGGAAGCAAACATTTTCGTCAGCATCATCATCGTCATCATTATTTTTCGTGCATCATTTACTATAAAACTCTCATATTGTCTGTATGTATGTGTGTGTGTGTGTGTTTGACATTATCTTTTTCTCTGCCATTTACAGCAATGTTAAATTATTTTGAAATTGAAAATTGAAATAATAGCACCAGGCTGAATGGGGTGAGAGAATAGGAAAAATTACAGCCGTGGCCAGGGGCAAGAGTGGGTGAGCACAAGAAATGATGAGACTTGAACAAAAGTTCATCTACAATTGAAATAAATTAATTTCTGCTATTGTTCATAGTTAAACTCAAACCAGGCAGTGAATACACACACACACACACTCATACATCCACATGACCTGAAAATATAATACTCTACTACACCTACGCACTAATGTATTCATATTTGTATTAGTGTGCTTGTATATAATAGAGCATCCGGTTTCTATTCTTTAGCTCACATGCACACACACACACGCACGCAATCCTAAGGACTCACGGTTGCACTTCGGCACAGACTATCATACGTGTGGCATTCATCCATTGAAACTTTTACTTTAAGTTTGTTCAATCGTTGCGTATGTGTGTGTGTGAGAGTGTTTGATTTTTTATGCAACCCCATCAAACATTTGGCACACACGCATGAATACCCAAACACTCACATACTCCAGCTTCGTGATCCTTGCAATTGGGGTATTTTTGTACAAAAGTTTAGGTCTGTTGCCGTTTCTCACGAAGCGCACACCATCCCATTTGGGCTGTCTTCTTCCATTTGTAAACACATGCAAAAGTTTCCAAACCGACTTTTTAGTGGAAACCCGTGTTTCTCAAATTTCGAAAGAGGGAAGAATGATCAGAACAAATCTACCCAAGGTTGATTTCGTGGCAGGGCAAATATTGATAACGTGAAAAAATTTGGATAATTGATCGTGAAAGGGGACCTTCCGCTTTTGCAAGTATTTTTGAAAACATATTTTATGAAAGAATGATTTGTATCTCTATATGACCAATAACACCAATATTATAAGAATAACAAGTAAATACAAAAATAAGTTCGGCCGGACCGAATCTTAAATAACCATCACCATGAATCAAACTCTTCGTCGAAGAGTTTTCAGGTGGATTTGATGACAGATAAATTTTATTCGGTCCGATTATATGTGGAACATGATATTAGTTTTAACAACCATTAAAAAAATCCGTCAATAGTTGTATGTTGCCGCCATATAAACCCATCCCCTGATTTGACTTAATTATCCTTATGGTGGAGCAAAGCTCATCCCATAGAAATTCGATTGTGGGTGATGTTCTTTAATGGGAGGGTTGTCTTATATATTTCGGAATAAGGGAAATATTCCCCATTAAGATTTATTAAATTTGCATGCATTTGAAGCACTAGTCAAGGCAATTTTGCCACTCTAGTTGAGGTATCACCCAAAACATGTATTCTAAACGGATCAAATTTTTTGACAAAATTTTCTATAGAAATAAAATTTTGACAAACTTTTCTATAGAAATAAAATTTGGAAAAAATTTTCTATAGAAATAAAATTTTGACAAAATTTTTTATAGACATAAAATTTTGACAAAATTTTCTATAGAAATAAAATTTTAACAAAATTTTCTATAGAAATAAAATTTTGACAAAATTTTCTATAGAAATAAAATTTTGACAAAATTTTCTATAGAAATAAAATTTTGACAAAATTTTCTATACAAATAAAATTTTGACAAAATTTTCTATAGAAATAAAATTTTGGTAGATTATTTTTGGCTCAAGTGGCAACCATGATTATGAGCCGATATGGACCAATTTTTGTGTGATTGGAGATCGGCTATATATAACTATAGACCGATATGGACCAATTTTGGAATGGTTGTTAGCGGCCATATACTAACACCACGTTCCAAATTTGAACCGGATCGGATGAATTTTGCTCCTCCAAGAGGCTCCGGAGGTCAAATCTGGAGAACGGTTTATATGGGGGCTATATATAATTATGGACCGATATGGACTAATTCTGGCACGGTTGTTAGAGACCATATACCAACACCATGTTCCAAATTTCAACCGTATCGGATGAAATTTGCTTCTCTTAGACGCTCCCTAAGCCAAATCTGGGGATCGGTTTATATGGGGGCTCTATATAATTATGATCCTATGTGGACCAATTTTTGCATGGATATTAGAGACCATATACTAACACCACGTTCCAAATTTGAACCGGATCGGATGAATTTTGCTCCTCCAAAAGGCTCCGGAGGTCAAATCTGGTGAATGGTTTATATGGAGGCTATATATAATTATGGACCGATATGGACCAATTCTTGCACGTTTGTTAGAGGCCATATACTAACACCATGTTCCAAATTTCAGCCGTATCGGATGAAATTTGCTTCTCTTAGAGGCTCCCTAAATCAAATCTGGGGATCGGTTTACATATATGGGGGTGATATTCGATTGTGGGTGATATTCTTTAATGCGAGGTTTGTCTTATATATTTCGGAATTAGAGAAATATTCCCCATTAAGATTTATTAAATTTGCATGCATTTGAAGCACTTGTCAAGGCAATTTTGCCACTCTAGTTGAGGTATCACCAAAACATGCATTCTAAACGGATCAAATTTTTTGACAAAATTTTCTATAGAAATAAAATTTTGACAAAATTTTCTACAGAAATAAAATTTTGACAAATTTTCTATAGAAATAAAATTTTGATTAAATTTTCTATAGAAATAAAATTTTGATTAAATTTTCTATAGAAATAAAATTTTGACAAAATTTTCTATAGAAATAAAATGTTGACAAAGTTTTCTATAGAAATAAAATTTTGACAAAATTTCTTATAGAAATAAAGTTTTGACAAAATGTTCTAAAGAAATGGAATTTTAACAAACTTTTCTATAAAAATAAACTTTTAACAAACTTTTCTATAAAAATACAATTTTAACAAAATTTTCTATAGAAATAAAATTTTGGTAGATTATTTTTGGCTCGAGTGGCAACCATGATTATGAGCCGATATGGACCAATTTTTGTGTGATTGGAGATCGGCTATATATAACTATAGACCGATATGGACAAATTTTGGTATGATTGTTAGCGGCCACATACTAACACCACGTTCCAAATTTGAACCGGATCGGATGAATGTTGCTCCTCCAAGAGGCTCCGGAGGTCAAATCTGGAGAACGGTTTATATGGGGGCTATATATAATTATGGACCGAAATGGACTAATTCTGGCACGGTTGTTAGAGACCATATACCAACACCATGTTCCAAATTTCAACCGTATCGGATGAAATTTGCTTCTCTTAGACGCTCCCTAAGCCAAATCTGTGGATTGGTTTATATGGGGGCTCTATATAATTATGAACCTATGTGGACCATTTTTTGCATGGATGTTAGAGACCATATACTAACACCACGTTCAATATTTGAATCGGATCGGATGAATTTTGCTCCTCCAAGAGGCTTCGGAGGTCAAATCTGGAGAACGGTTAATATAGGGGCTATATATAATTATGGACCGATATGGACTAATTCTGGCACGGTTGTTAGAGACCATACACTAACACCATGTTCCAAATTTCAACCGCATCTGATGAAATTTGCTTCTCTTGGAGGTTCCGCAAGCCAAATCTGGGGATCGGTTTATATGGGGGCTATATATAATTATGGACCGATATGGACCAATTCTGGCATGGCTGTTAGAGACCATATACTACCACCACGTACCAAATTTAAATCAGATTGGATGAAATTTGCTTCTCTTAGAGGCTCCGCAAGCCAAATCTGGGGGTCCACTCATATGGGAGCTATACGTAAAAGTGAACCGATATGGCCGATTTGCAATACATCATACATACATCAATAACAACAACTATTAAGACTCTATTAAGACTTACGAGGATAACCGTTTGAGGAGTTATCTGGAGAAAATTAACGTTAATTGCAGAACCTACGCTAAGGTGAAGATGGCTGCTGGTCTGAGCAGAAAGGTGCCTACACGGAAATTGCGGAATGCGACTGGTGACAGGGTCATTGGTGACTTTGATAAGGCGGAACTCTTGGCTGAGGAGGTGTTGAGTGCCCGTACACGGGGGAGTGACATGAATGTCACCTTTCGTGACACTGTGACGTAAGGATAGCGTGAGTGATATTGGGGGTGATGGACCAGTAGTAACGTTTAGCAATGGATTTAGGGCTGATGCTTTGATGATTAATGATACGCGTTTATGGCATAGCAGTGTATTTGTGAAGCCAGATTGTATTGCGGCGGCATTGACGGGTAGGCCTGGGAAGAAATCTTCGGGGCTTGATGGCATACCTGACTGGATACTCAAGAGGACTGGCGAGGAGACCCATACTTTTTTGGCGATATTATTTAACCATTGCTTGAATATTGGCTACTTTCTGTCGGCATGGAAAAGATCCCTTGTAGTTCCAATAGGTAAACCAGCTGCGGATCTGACGCTGCCATCAAGTTACAGGCCGATATCACTTCTCCCCTTCTTTGGCAAACTGTTGGAATACTTTATTTATGAGAGGATTCGTGATTGCTCTGAGGAGCAGAGTATCTTGAGAGATTTTCAATTTGGATTTAGGCCTGGCATCTCAATTGGCCATGCTCTTGTTGCTTTTTCTGATTATGTTGCTAGGACCATTAATCGACGTGACGGAGTGTTAGCTTTTGCGCTGGACTTCGCTAAGGCGTTCGACTCGGTGTGACAGAATGGGATAGTATACAAGATGAGTCTATTTGGTTTCGATGAACATTTGTGCAGAATGGTTGCGAGTTTCCTTAGGGATAGGAAGCTGTGTGTGACGGTGGGAGATGCCAGGTCTGAATGGAGGCCGGTTCTTGCTGGGGTTCCTCAAGGATCCATTCTGGGTCCCATGTTGTATAACATTTTTATGGCCTGATCCGCCTGCGGGCACGGATGATGTTTTGGTGGCGAGTTCTGGGTCTTCTGCGCGGAGGGTGAATGCTGTTGTGAGTGATTACTTGGGAAAGTTGAGTAGATCCTTCGATAGGTGGGACCTTAAGCTTAATGTGGGGAAGTGCTCATCAGTGGTATTCACTGGGCCGCGCACTCGTGCTAGGTATACGTTTAGACATTTTTCTCCTGCACTTGTGCTTGCACACAAAAAAATTTTTTTCTGATTCAATCACCAAATTAATTGATCCAATTAATTTTTTAATTGAAATGTCTTCAATCACGAAAATGATAGTATCAATCACAGTTTTAATTGGGCATAGAAAAAATTCTTGATTAAAAAATTAATAGATTTTTTCAGCAAATTTCAATTAATTTTTTAATTGATTCAATTAAAAATTTAATTGATGTTGATTGCAAAACTCAATTAATTTATTAATTGAAAAAGGTAACTATTTTTAATTACTTTCTGAATTGGCTTAGAGTTTTTATTTGGATTAACAAATGATTGTTTGCAATACATTTTTAATTTAAAAAAATCAGCACTTTTTTAACTGAATTAGTCTTCCGAATTTGATTAAAAAGTTAATTGTATCAATTAATTTTTTAATTAAAAATTTTAAAATTTTCAATCATTGACTTAATTAACTTAATGTTTCTATCATGATTAAAAAGTTAATTGTATCAATTAATTTATTAATGGAAAAAATTTTCAACTTCAATTAACTTTTTAATTGGAAATATTTTGGTGATATTTTTTTCTGTGTGATGGGGAGCAAATACGGCTACAGGATGAATCGAAGTACCTTGGGGTTGTATTTGACAGTAGGTTCACATTTCGACAGCATGTGAGCGCCATTTTGAGGAGGGCCAAGGGTATTTATTTTGGGTATCACCGACTGCTGAGGATGAGGGGTGGTCTATCTTCTGGGGTGAGGTTACTTATATATAAGCAGGTAATAAGGCCTGTAGTATCATATGCTTTCCCTGTTTGGTTTGGGATAACATATGCCCAGATGGAGAGGATAAGGGTTTGGGAGCGGAGGATACTGTCATCCTGTCTTCGTCTATTTTGTAGACGCAGACATGATGGCACCTACAGGTACCCGTCGAATAGGCTGCTCTATGGGAAGGCCGGTATTGAAACGATTGACGCCTGCATGATGAGGGGGGCTATTGCATTTGTTGAACGCAGTCGAGGCTCTCCAATGGTATTGTCTCTGATTCACTTTCTTGTGAGTTCTCTTTGGCGGATATTGATGGTGATATGTGTTTGCCCGCGTCTGCAAATCCGCTGTTGAACGAAGGTGGACTGTTGTTTGATGACGACAATATACTTTTATTTTACCATAGGAGAAATAGATCCCTAGACATACGAGATATCGTTTATGACATGACTCAATTGGTTAGTTAATTAGCTTCACCCTTCTATTAATTTAAGAATACATGTATTCCAAATCAATGTAAATATGTAAATAGTAACCTAGTCATAAGCTTTTAGTTTTAAAATTTAGATGTAAGTAACTTACCCTTTTTTGAGTTATTCTTTTTTGTGGTGTTTATGTTGAATTAGTATTTTTATTTTTGAAAATGGATTCGTTAGTAGAGAGGCTACGACGACAGACTTCTGACTATTATATTAGAAAACTTTTAACTTTATATTTAAAAGTGTGTTTACTTATGTCAAAATATTGTAAAGATAGCCAACTTTATACATATAAGCCTAGATTGTTTAAGAACTTAAAAGAAAATGGCAAATAAAAGAAAAAGAAAAGAGTATAAAAATAAAATTTAACTACAAACAAATAATTTTTTGCAATAAAAATTGTCAAATTTAGCGTTAGTTTAACTACGGAATTTTTTTCTGTGTATTTTTCGAGCATTTCTTTCGACCAATCGACATTAGCCTTTTTTGAGCGATTGAAAAATTCTGTGGGAGTCAACTACGACATCGGTTGAATTAACCATACCATCGATAAACGCTGGCTCTTGATGGAGATTTATCGCCAAGAATTTAATTTAGTTCATCGAAGCACTAATGTTAAGTTAGCCCATGTTCAATGTATTGAAAAATAATCGCACGAAAATGTTCACGCTTTAATAATCTAATCTATCAACTGTTAAAAAAAAAAAAAAAAAAAAAAACATTACACTCAACTATTAAGCTATTTATTTGATTAACCCTAGAAAGACATCCTTATTTGTTTGCACACTAACGTCATCCTTTGTAATTTTTCTTATAACGGTCAATTTCACGGCGCCTTAAATTTCAGTATCAGCAAAAATCAGAACTAAAATTTAGTTACATTTTTTTATTCAGTCAAGTTATTCTAATTCAAAGGTTTTATGATTTTTTGTTTAATATTAGTTAGAAATTATTAAACAGAACTTCATAAAATCTTGGAATTGGAATACCTTAAATTTGTCATTTTCCATACGACCAAAATACAGTTTATATCGAAAATAATATGAATAATATTAAGCGTCGTCATTTTGACGAAGGATGACTGCACGCAAAGAAAAAAAACGTTTGGAAAACGTGTACCGAAAACGTTTTTCTTTTGTTAGAGTTTTTTGAATTGCTTCGAAAATTTTAAACTTTTATCACCAAAAAAATTCGTTTGTTACAAAATTTTTATTTTTTCAATAAAAAAAGTTATTTTTGAAATAACAACACAGTCCATTTCGTTTATATCAAACACTGTTCTTTTCTGACTTTAGGTCTTTAATATTTAAGACACATTTTACAGTTCAAAATTTAATATAGTACAATGTAATGTTGAACATTTTTTCGGAATCTTCCGAATATATCTGGAATATATGTAAAAAAAAACAAAAGCAAAAAAAAAAAACTTTGGCCGAAGCAGGGATCGAACCCACGACCCTTGGCATGAGAGTCGGACGTAGCTACCACTGCTCCACGGTGCCAAACTAAGTGTTTGTTTCTGTTAAATAAACTTTGTTTATTCGGTTCGTGGGCGCCGCAAGCTATGCTATATAAATATAACTTATATTGATATTTATCTATTGATGACCATAACAGGTACATAGCTCAGTGGTTAGTGTGTTGGCTTACAATGTGCATGGTCCGCGGTTCGATTCTCCGTCCAGGCGAAAGGTAAAAAAAATTTTAAAAATTTATAAAATCGTATAATTTCTTCTACATTGTTGGTATTACAGGAAAAGGTGTTAAGAACTAAAAATCCTCGAGGATGTGAGAAAGATGTGAGGGACAATGCAATTAGCAAGAAAATAATGTTTTTTTTTTTTGAGCTAGGCTTTATGAAATTGTTTTTACATCCTGGAAAAGAATAAACGTTTATCACAAAAAGTATATACTTTTCTTCCAAATACACTTCCTTACAGCGAAAAGCAAATGAGAAACGAACTTTGTTTGTCTAAAATTTCGTTTGGGAGGAAAGAATTATTTTTTTGCGTGTGTCTAGGGTTAAAACTTGGGTTGCGTTTTACCTTAGAAATTTTTAAGCGTTGCTGGTATACCTGCCTCGCTTACAGTCGCTATTGGATTGTTGGTCAAATTACATTTTATAATTCCCTCAATTATCATAGCTCCATAAAAAAAATAAAATAGTTTTGTTTTTTTTTTTTATTCGAAGATGTTACGGTTTACTTTCTCGTATTTTGCCCCTGTGCATGGGGGACAGGAGAGTATGAATGCTTGTATGAATAGTGTACAAACATTGTATGTAATTACATTGAAATTGCTCTTTAAACTTTTGTTTCATTGTATTTATTTTTGTATTTCGAAGAGAGATTCAAACTCGACGGCACTAAAGGCGAAAAAACGTACACTTCATCTCTCACACAAACCAATTCACGTACAACTTCATCCATGTTGAAAGAACACCAACACCAATCTGCAATACCATAGCCAACAGCAAAAAAAAAAAAAAACAACACACACACACACACACCAATGATTTAACTTTTATGCATATTTGCTGGACTCGAATATGAGTGCAGTGACAGAGAGAGAGAGAGAGAGAGATTGCGAGAGCAAGAGCGAGAAGGAGACAATATATGGACTTGTTGGTGCTAAGTTGAAATTGATGTGGGGTTGGTGGATGGGGGGGGGGGGGGGGGGGTCTGTCTGAATGACGAATAATTGAAAGTGCAAATTAATTATTAAATGAGCATAGTTTTGCTCGCTCCGTTTTCCTGCTGTTGTTAGCACTCTGTGCTAATGCCAGGGACCAGGACCTTTTCTATGAAACAACGAACAGCCACTCAACACACAAGTGTTTCACAGTGGCAATATCAGTGGCCTTAGAAGTTGCAACAACATCTAAATGAGTTTTGTTTTAATCATTTTATGTTCATTTAGAAATGTTTTCAACTTTCGCCAATGTTAGCTCTCTTCTGCTCCCCTTCTGCCGCCATCGCTCAACGCTCACTCATGTTATAATACATGGGAAATAATAATGATTGAGTAGCTTTAAAATCCTGATGGGATTCATACACACACACACACACATACATGCCCAGGGAAAGATTTAATTAAATATTGTGAAAAGCTTATGGGTCAGCATATTGTCTTTGTTCTGCTTACAAAGAATAAAAGTTCAAATTACTTGAGATTCGTGGAATACCAAAGCTCCCATGTAACCACAACTTCAATGACATAATGGAATATTATCCCAAGGTGATAGAAGTTACCAAACTTTAAGTTAGCCCAACCAACACCTTTTTCGCTTCGATTTGGCCAATGAAATATGCATGACCATAATTAGGTACCTTGAATCCAGTGGCCTGGTTTGAACTGTCATTTCTAACTACCATGTTTGGGAGATAAACAAAAGCAGACTCCCATTAATCACCACAGCCATAAACTTTGCTAAACGTCCAGAGTTTTTGAAATTCGACATTAGCACGGGCATTTTCATGTACAGTGCCGATTGCCCATTTGAGTCGTGACTGGAAAATGCTATGATGGGTTGCTGTAGCACCGTGAATGATTGCCTTGATGAATGTGAGTATTTAAGCAAACAATGGAATGCTATGCCATTTATTTTTTTCTTTGGAAGCGATTCGATTCAACGATTTCCCTGAATTCCATCTATCATGCGTATGAGTCACGGACATTAATTACTCTCATATGTCCTCCGGTGTGTGTTTCGCTTGTGTATTGCTTGCTGTTGAATGCGGCGACCAACAAATTGAGGCAAAAGAATGATGAGCAATATTGAATAATTCTTGAAATCAAGGACTTCACAAAAAAAACGTCATAATTAATAAACATTAAAGCGCATTGATTGCTATAGCCGAGCATGTAAATACTGCCATAGCCATATATATTGCCAGCTTCAATATTTGTTCTTTCAATAAAGTTCAAGTAGCCAGAGGATTTAATTAAAATCAAGTAAGGAAAGTCCTCAGTCGAGGCGAGGCCGACTGCATTACACCCTGCATCAATCTCTAGATCAATATTTAGCATACCAACTCAATTCCTCCATATATGTTGGAAGCTATATATAAAAAGATCTATATATTATCATATATTAAAATCTGAACCGATTTGAACAAATTTTGGTACACTAAAAATAGGCAGAAAAAAGATGGAATACAAATGATAGTTTTGGTACGGAAGTGAAGTAAAGCAATGAATTTTGCATGGTCATAGGATGGAAGTTATGACTTTAGGCATGAATTTCCATTTTGTCCTCAAAGCATAATTTTGTGAAAAGCTCTAGACCTCGGCCAGGTAGTTAGAAAATAATGGATTTTGAAACCACTTGTATCCACAATCGGGTCATTTTTTATCAAATCGGAGCTTTTTCCATATATTTAAATAGAAAGTATATATTTCTACAAAAACATACGCCGAAAAAAGTAAAATAAAGGCTATGTATAATATAAAAAACAATCTTTTTAAAAAATATTTTATAAAAAATAGGCCATTGATGAGATTCGAACTTGTGTTCGTTATTTTTTCATTCAATCCAAATAAAAACAAGTAAGTAAAGCTTAAAGTCGGGCGGAGCCGACTATATTATACCCTTCACCATTATGTAGACCAAAATTTGTGTTACCATATCAACTCCTTCAAATTTGTTGGGAGTTATTATCAAAATGTATATTCCTATATACAAATATTTATATCTGAAACGATTTGAAGACAATTTTTTGTACTTCTACAAAATCGCTGGAATTAAAAATTAAATCGGCTAACACCCTGGGATGAAACATATACATATACATAACAGGTTGGCTGATAAGTCCCCGGTCTAACAAAGAAAAACACATTTTTTTGTCAAAATTCGTTTTTATTATTCAACATAGTTCCCTTCAAGAGCGATACAACGATTATAACGACCTTCCGGTTTTGCCTCAAAATAGGCCTCAGCCAAATTTTTTGAGGTCTGAGAACAAGAAAAAGTCGCTGGGGCCAGATATGGAGAATACAGTGGGTGGGGAAGCAATTCGAAGCCCAATTCATGAATTTTTGCCATCGTTCTCAATGACTTGTGGCACGGTGCGTTGTCTTGGTGGAACAACACTTTTTTCTTCTTCATATGGGGCCATTTTGCCGCGATTTCGACCTTCAAACGCCCCAATAACGCCATATAATAGTCACTGTTGATGGTTTTTCCCTTTTCAAGATAATCGATAAAAATTATTCCATGCGCATCCCAAAAAACAGAGGCCATTACTTTGCCAGCGGACTTTTAAGTCTTTCCACGCTTCAGAGACGGTTCACCGGTCACTATCCACTCAGCCGACTGTCGATTGGTATTGTAGTGATGGAGCCATGTTTCATCCATTGTCACATATCGACGGAAAAACTCGGGTGTATTACGAGTTAACAGCTGCAAACAACGGTCATTCAAAATCATTTTGCGGATTTTTTTGATTTTTTCGTCGGTAGCCACCTCTTTCGGGCGTCCACTGCGTTCACCGTCCTCCTCATTTCACCACGCTTGAATTTTGCATACCAATCAATTATTGTTGATTTCCCTGGGGCAGAGTCCGGAAACTCATTATCAAGCCAAGTTTTTGCTTCCACCGTATTTTTTTTTCCTTCAGAAAACAGTATTTTATCAAAACACGAAATTCCTTTTTTTTTCATTTTTTTCACAATAACAAAAGTTGCTTCATAAAAGACGCTCTATCTCACAAACTAATTAACATACAGACGTCAAATTTTGACACGAATCATTTGAAGGTTGGTACTATATAAAAATAATATGCATTTAATACAAGCGACGCCATCTATGTGTCAGACCGGGGACTTATCAGCCAACCAGTTATGTATTCGAGATATTCGACAATTTGAGTAATATTTAAAATTTTTGCTACTCAGCAGTGGCGATTTTACAAGGATATTGGTCCAATCTCGCCAAGATATGTGGTCAATTGTGGGTTGTGATATATTATTTTGCCAATTCGGGTGATATTTCCACAAGTCGGAGCTTTATTTAAAATTCGACCATTCTGTGGAAAGTTTGTCATTACAGTGTGTAGAATATGACTACGATATGGGGAAATCATCACAGAATTTTGTGTAAAGTGTGGGTATTTTGGCCATATTAGATTAAGATGACACGCTTAAATAGCATATTAAATATATTCTCTGTGGAAACTATCGGGTCAATTGGAGGAAACTCCCATTGAAAATGGGCCTAAAATATGAAACATTCTACCATACTTCCCCTACCGATTTTGACCAAAGTTGACATGTATAGTTAGAATAAAAATACTGCTATCGCAGCAAAAAACGTAAATAGGAGAATAATTTTGGCCTCCGTGATCATATGGGTGTAAATCGGGCGATAGATATATATGGCAGCTATATCTAAATCTGAACCGATTTCAACCAAATTTGACACACTTAACGATACTATTAAACGTACTCCTTGAGCAAAATTTGAAGCAAATCAGGATAAAACTCTGTTTTTTTTTGCCATATAGGTAAAAATCAGACAAAAAATATATATGGGAGCTATATCTAAATCTGAACCGATGTCAACGAAATTTGGTATACTTAATGATGCTATTGAACGCACTCCTTGTGCAAAATTTGAAGCAATGAAGCATATAAATTCAAATCGGACGAAAGATATATATGGGAGCTATATCTAAATCTGAACCGATTTGGCTGATATTTTTCATATCTTTCGAAAGCCCCAAAATATTTGGCTGCCCGAAATTTTGAGAAAATACGTTTATAAATACCAGATCGGTGATAAATATATATGACAGCTATATCTAAATCTGAACCGATTTTTTTATAATCAATAGCGATTGTCTTTGAGCCAATGTAAACCTCTGTGCCAAATTTGAGGACGATCAGACTTAAACTGCGAGCTGTACTTTGCACACAAAATTACATATACAGACAGACGGACGGACAGACAGACACATCACTAAATCGACTCAGAATTTAATTCTAAGACGATCGGTATAAACGATGGGTCTCAGACTTTTCCTTCTTGGCGTTACATACAAATGCACAAACTTATTATACCCTGTACCACAGCAGTGGTGAAGGGTACCAAAATGTTGATAAAAATAAAATCTGAAATTGGTAAAAAAAACATATTTATTTTTTATATTCTTTTTTTTTAATTTCTTCATACAAATGAACTTTCAAGGCACAACTTCTTAACCAATGCAAAGGATCCGAAAACGAAGTATTTCCGTCCTATGATAAATAAAATTCATTGGAGATGATCCAAGTTTGCACGACTTCCGGATCATACCTACTTTTTTGGAATATCTTTTTTTTGTGCTGGACAGTTGCAAACTTATACTGACCTCATACACCAAAATTTAAAAGGATGAAAATTGCGGCCCTAAGAAGCCTCAAGAAGTCAAATCTGGGAATCTGACCATATGAAGGCTATGCCTAAAATTGCGATATGGCTCATATACCATACTACTTTAGATTTTATTAGAGTTTCTCAAACACATTTTTATATTTTCGTGGAATCAACATAAACTTTTGGATTTTATTTCAATTCGTTCGAGGGATTTTCGACACTTGCCAGAAATGTCACAACAATGACACTCAATCTCCATTCACTGACACTACTTGGAATAGCAATTAAGGGATGAGCTAAATTTACTGCGAACCCAATTTCGAAGTCATTACATTTTGTTCTCTACATCCCTTCCAGCAACGCAAGCATCTGTATCAGTGTCAGCATCATCACCATCATTTTTCATCTTACTCATCAGCAGCATCAACATCATTAAAAAAAAAACGAGCGTGTAGTAAGTAAATCTCAGAATGAATGTCAATTGAACATAATCTACCCATTAAAATCTCGAACTCATTTCATTAACAATAAAATTCATTAAATATCAACGCAGCAATTTTTAACTGTAAATCAAATCAATAAACGCAGTCTACACAAAAAAAAATTAAAACGCAAAAACTCAGCCCCAAACTCGAATGAAAAACGCCAACAATTCAATTTTATGAAATATGTAACAGTTTTTTTTTTAATTAAAAATGCAGAATACGACGACATTGGCGACAGCGGCCACTGATGAATTCATTAATTCAAACAAATAAACACCATCCATGATAAAAATTACAAACTGATAATCAGCACTTTTCTCTTCATTCCATAATATACACCGCATTTTTTTTTTTTTTCATTTTTTATTCTTCTATCCTAGTTGGGAAAAAACTGGTGGGACAAAAAATTAAAATAATCCGCTTAATAAACGAAACAAACATCAAGCTAGCTAGCTAGTAAACCCAACATTCTACCCTCATGTACTAAATTTCAAATCAAAAATGCTGAATAAGTTTTGGAAAAGAAAAAATAGATTTTTTTGGGGGGAAAATACGAGGATGGAGAATTTTAACAGACCAGAAAGAAATGTTGTGAAATTAGAAATTTAAATATTACAAAATATTAAGAGTAAACTTGGCCAGACCATCAACAACGCCCCCCGCCCCCTTGCCAAAGAAATGGAAAGTTGGTTGACTATGAACGGTAACTCTATCAAATCGTAAACTGCATGGTTAGTGTGTGAAATTATTAGCAAATATTTTAGAGGATTTTCCATGGTGAATCCTAGAGAATGTCGAATAAGTAGACATTGCTATTGCTAACAGCAAAACCGAGGATAGTATTAAAAAAGAGGTGAAAATAAAGAAACTGTTTATTCAAGTATGATACACAATAAGGCTGATTGGATTGAAGTTCATATAACTCCAAACGACCCTAGTAGCTTTTTATATTTCGGGATTTGAGAAGAAAAACCAACATCCAACATAGCTTTATAGTTTTTCAAAAAAAATCCTCATTAAAATCTTAATAATTTTTCATGTGTTTGGACCGATTGTCGAAGCACTTTTGCCACTTGGATTGCGATATCTCCAAAACATTAGTTTCGACCGCATCAACTGCTTCTCCAGTTGTCGCAAACAGTTGACCTCCGAATTAATGTTTTTACGTACGGGAATAATAAGAAATCGTTCGGTGCCAAGTCGGGACTTTAAATCAATATTTTATGCGTTCTAAAATGCAGGTGTTTGTGCCGATGTGTGAGCGTTCGCATTGTCGTGGTGAAGACTGATTCGTCTTCGTTGGTTAATTTTGCTGACTTCTTTGGAAAACATATTGGACCCAATAATCCTTTCGGAATATGGACACAAATTTTCACCAAATCGGTTCAGATTTAGATATAGCTCCCATATATATCTTTCGCCCGATATGGGCTACTACGGTCCCAGAAGCCAGAGTTTTACCCTGAGCTATATCTAAATCTGAACCGATTTCTTCCTAAATTAATTATGTTCTATTCTGAGCCAAAACACATACTTGTTTGAAGTCGATTGGACTACAACTGCGACCTAGACTTTGATTACAAAAATGTGTTCATGGACAGACGGACATGGCTGTATCGACTCAGGAGCTCGCCCTGAGCACTTTTGCCAAAGACACCATGTGTCTATCTCGTCTCCTTGTGGGTGTTGCAAACATACACACAAAAAAATTTTTCTCTAATTCAATCACCAAATTAATTGATCCAATTAATTTTTTAATTGAAATGTCTTCAATCACGAAAATGATAGTATCAATCACAGTTTTAATTGGGCATAGAAAAAATTCTTGATTAAAAAATTAATTGTTTTTTCAGCAAAATTCAATTAATTTTTTAATTGATTCAATTAAAAATTTAATTGATATTGATTGCAAAACGCAATTAATTTATTAATTAAAAAAGGTAACTATTTTTAATTACTTAGTTAGATTGGCTTTGAGTTTTTATTTGGATTAACAAATGATTGTTTGAAATACATTTTTAATTAAAAATTTAAAAAAAATCAGAACTTTTTTAACTAAATTAGTCTTCCGAATTTGATTAAAAAGTTAATTGTATCAATTAATTTTTTAATTAAAATTTTTAAAATGTTCAATCATTGACTTAATTAACTTAATGTTTCTATCATGATTAAAAAGTTAATTGTAACAATTAATTTATTAATTGAAAACATTTTCAACTTCAATTAACTTTTTAATTGGAAATATTTTGGTCCTATTTTTTCTGGGCTACCTACACAAAATATAACCAAAATATTTCCAATTAAAAAGTTAATTGGAGTTGAATGGTTTTTCAATTAATAAATTAATTGATACAATTAACTTTTTAATCAAGATAGAAACATTAAGTTAATTAAGTCAATGATTGAAAATTAAAAAATTTTTAATTAAAAAATTAATTGATACAATTAATTAATTCACACAAAAAAAAAATTTCTGATTCAATCACGAAATTAATTGATTCAATTAATTTTTAATTGAAATGTCTTCAATCACAGAAATGATAATATCAATTAAAAAGTTAATTGATCCAATTAAAAAATTAGTTGATACTATTATTTTTGTGATTGATTTTTGTTTTAATTAAAAAAATTTGTTGAATCAATTAAATTTTTAATTGAATATTTTTTAAAACTCAATTAAAATTTTAATTGGAAAAATTTTCGTGAAATTTTTTTGTGTGTATGCACTAACTTATAATACCCTATTCCACAGTGTGGCGCAGGGTATAAAAACACTAAATGAAAATGCCAGAAAGCACCAAGTTGGTGCTTTTTTTGAAAAGGCACTAAAAAGGCACCAAATTGGCATCACTGTCGGGAAATGCTTAGAAGATCAGATATTGTGGGCTTTCATACAGTGGTGCTGCATCTGATTGTTATAGAAACGGTGTGATGTCAGTTTCGGTATCGGCTTTAGGACTTTCTGGCGAACGGTAGGTCCTAAGGTCTCTATGGTGGCACAGTAGATCCGAAGGTTTCTTCAGTAACACAATAAGCTCGAAGATCTCTGTGGGGAACAGTAGACTCTACAGTAGTCTAGAAGGTCTCGGTGGTGGAAAAGTAGATCCGAAGAACTCGGTGTGGAACAGTAGTCCTGTAAGTCTCTGTGGGGAACAGTAGCACCGAAGGTCCCAGTGAGGAATAGTAGGCCCGAAGGTCACTGAGGGATACAGGATCCAAAATCGTTGACAGTGTCCTTCATATTTGGCAATCAATTTCGAGAATGTTGCACCTTTTTTCCCAATCGAAATCGCCATTAGTTCTAAGTAGCCAGACACTCATAGAAGTTGAATATTTAACTGCTCCGTCATTTCAGTGAGATATCTATGGTCGTCTCCTAGTTTAGAAAGGCAGGGTACAAGGATTCCTCGGAGTATATATTTATGCCTAGCTACTTATCTATTCAGTTTGGAACCATCGGTATACAAATCTTAGTAAACATTATTCCTAAAAGTAGTTCACGCTGCGGCTTTAAGACAATTTCTAGAGCAACTCTAAGAAAATTGATTTTTTTTTTAATCCCATTCTGAGAAACACTGCACTTCCATACCAATCTCCTATACCAATACCCGTATATCTTGATGATGGCAAGTGTGGGAGGCGAAGACAATATTGCGACGTTTAAGCCAATTATTATGACTATTTAAAAATTAGATAAAAATCAACAAACGGTGGGTGTACGTCATTTTGTGGCTTAAGTACTTTGGCTCATCTGCATTTTATGTTCTCGCGCGTTGTGCTCTGTCGCAAAACATTTGAAATTTATACATTTTTTCACACAAACATACACATACCCATAGCTAAACTCACACACACACACACACACTCTCACAACCACATAGTTGGTATCTTGCAGTGCGTGGAGGGGTTTTTATGAGTGCGTGTATACCGCTGCTATGATGAGCTTATATATGGTTGTGAATGTTTATAATGTCTTCTTTATTTCATACTGGGGGCACAGTGGTACAATATAGGAAATGTGGGGAGACATTTGATGTCCTGATGAACTTCAGAGTTATTGATAACTAAGGAATACATTTACAGGCTAGCTGGTATATAATACAAGTAAACCGATATATTTTTTCCCATTTTTTATTTTTATGTTCAAAGGCCAAAAATGTCGAAATAGCGTCAAATTTAAGAATCAGTTTACGAACAATGACCCTCAAATGGCGACAAAGCCACGCTGCACGAAAGTAGCTCTACGGTATTTTGGCCCATTCGAGATTGAAGCACTGTCTTAAGATGTTCGACACTTACTTACTCTTACTCTCCAAAATGCTTCTGGCGCTAGAGAAGATTGCAAGAAGACATTTTCAAAACGTTAGATGTTATACGCCAAGGCTTTTCCCATCCATTGGAAGGGTTCAAAATCAAGGAAAGTGTTGAAACGTCGAGGGCTGATTTTTCACATGCTGCAATTCCCGTAGAAACTTAATTGGCAACATTTAAATGGGAAGTCCTAGCCCATACATTGCCCCCTTTGATAGTCTCTTATTCCGATCGATAACTCATGTCCCGACTGATGAGCGTTTTCGTTCTTATGACAATGCCAAAAATTGGGTCGACTCAATCCACGAGTCGTGGTTTCGTTCCAGTATCCGCACGTTACCAGAATGATGGATAGAACTAGTGACTAGCGATGGACGCTACTTCGATTGAAAAACATCTCGTGTTTGCCCTCTCAATAAGTAAAATCTCTTCCCAAAATCCGACATACTTTTTTTCCTTACCCACTGTGCAATTCCATTTTTTTTTTTGGCCACCACTCATCTTCTTAAACGCTGAAGTTGGGATTTTTTAAAAATATTTTTTTCATCCACTACGTTCACAAACGCAGAAAAATACAAGCAATCTCTTAACATTCCTGCTGGTGATGCTTGAGCAGACAGCCAACAACCACCATCTGGAGGAGGCTGACACCGTGTACTATCATCATAGTCCTGGTGTTAGTCATCGCCAAGGGTAAGAAGAACAATGATATGAGGAAAAGCAACAACAACAAAAAAAGGAAATAAGTAAGCAAAACACCAGCATTTCACCAACATTTTGTGGCAATATTTTTTCGCACTTTTTCTAGACCATCAGCCCGAAGAGGGCAGGATATCATCTTTTCCATGTCCGCTTAGTGCTTGTGATACGTTTAGAGATGTCAAGTGGGAAAATATTGGCGAAAGGCATTTGCTTTCTTACAATATTTATTATGTATTATCAGTTGGTACACGCAAAGAAAAAAAACGTTTGGAAAACGTGTACTGAAAATGTTTTTCTTTTGTTAGAGTTTTTTGAATTGCTTCGAAAATTTTAAACTTTTATCACCAAAAAAATTAGTTTGTTACAAAATTTTTATTTTTTCAATAAAAATAGTTATTTTTGAAACAACAACACAGTCCATTTCGTTTATATCAAACTGTTCTTTTCTGACTTTAGGTCTTTAATAAGACACATTTTACAGTTCAAAATTTAATATACTACAATGTAATGTTGAACATTTTTTCGGAATCTTTCGAACATATCTGGAATATATGTAAAAAAAAAAAAACAAAACAAAAAAAAACTTTGGTCGAAGCAGGGATCGAACCCACGACCCTTGGCATGCAAGTCGGACGTAGCAACCACTGCTCCACGGTGCCAAACTAAATGTTTGTTTTTGTTAAATAAACTTTGTTTATTCGGTTCGTCGGCGCCGCAAGCTATGCTATATAAATATAACTTATATGGATATTTATCTATTGATGACCATAATAGGTACATAGCTCAGTGGTTAGTGTGTTGGCTTACAAAGTGCATGGTCCGCGGTTCGATTCTCCGTTCAGGCGAAAGGTAAACAATTTTAAAAATTTATAAAATCGTATAATTTCTTCTACATTGTTGGTATTACAGGAAAAGGTGTTAAGAACTAAAAACCCTCATGGATGTGAGAAAGATGTGAGGGAAAATATAATTAGCAAGAAAACAATGTTTTTTTTGAGTTTGTCTTTATGAAATTGTTTTTACATCCTGGAAAAGAATAAACGTTTATCACAAAAAGTATATACTTTTCTTCCAAATACACTTCCTTACAGCGAAAAGCAAATGAGAAACGAACTTTGTTTGTCTAAAATTTCGTTTGGGAGGAAAGAATTATTTTTTTGCGTGTATATACACTGCAAAAACCAAAATATTGACCTAATGTCAATAACACTACCACCTAAATGTTACGACACTAAAGGTACATACTACTAAAGACAAATTTATTAAAAATAAAGATATTTTAATGAAAATAGAATTAATGTCTTGAAATTTGCGTCCCATCGTTAAGGAAGTAAAGACACAATTTTTGATTTGAAGAAATAATTTTAAAATTAACTAGCTTACATTCAAAATGTACACTTGATCAAAATCAACTTTTCTTATGTATTTTGAGCTGCTGAATTCGAAAAAAAATTTTTATTTTTTTTATGGAACAGTTTTTGAGATATCCCGTTTTTATACCCTGCGCCACACTGTGGAACAGGGTATTATAAGTTAGAGCATATGTTTGTAACACCCAGAAGGAGAAGAGATAGACACATGGTGTCTTTGGCAATAATGCTCAGGGGGGTCCCTGAGTCGATATAACCATGTCCGTCTGTCCGTCCGTCCGTCTGTCTGTCTGTGAACACATTTTTGTGATCAAAGTCTAGGTCGCAATCTAAGTCCAATCGTCTTCAAATTTGGCACGTGTTCCTAATTTGGGTCAGAATAGAACCCTACTGATTTTGGAAGAAATGTTTTTCTGATTTCGACAAAAATGGTCAAAATACCAACATTTTCCTTATTTAATCACCACTGCTTAGTCGAAAAGTTGTAAAAATGACTCTAATTTTCCTAAACTTCTAATACATATATATCGAGCGATAAATCATAAATAAACTTTTGTGAAGTTTCCTTAAAATTGCTTCAGATTTAAATGTTTCCCATATTTTTATACCCTGCGCCACACTGTGGAACAGGGTATTATAAATTAGTGCATATGTTTATAACACCCAGAAGAAGACGAGATAGATACATGGTGTCTTTGGCAATAATGCTCAGGGTGGGTCCCTGAGTCGATATAACCATGTCCGTCTGTCCGTCCGTCCGTCTGTCTGTGAACACATTTTTGTGATCAAAGTCTAGGTCGCAATTTAAGTCCAATCGCCTTCAAATTTGGCACATGTTCCTAATTTGGGTCAGAATAGAACCCTATTGATATTGGAAGAAATCGGTTCAGATTTAGATATAGCTCCCATATATATCTTTCGCCCGATATGCACTAATATGGACCCAGCAGCCAGAGTTTTATACCGATTTGCTTGAAATTTTGTACAAACATAACACTTAAGCGTACAGTCAAGTGTGCAAAATTTGATTGAAATCGGTTCAGATTTGGATATAGCTCCCATATATATCTTTCGCCCGATATGTACTTATATGGACCCAAAAGCCAGAGTTTTATCCCGATTAGCTTGAAATTTTGCACAAGGAGTACAATTGGTAGTATAGTCATGTGTGTCAAATTTGATAGAAATCGGTTCAGATTTAGATATAGCTTCCATATCTATTTTTCGCCCGATGTGGACTTATATGGCCCCAGAAGCCAGAGTTTTACCCCAATTTGCTTGAAATTTTGCACTAGGAGTACAATTAATAGTGTAGTAAGGTATGCCAAATTTGATTGAAATCGGTTCAGATTTAGATATAGCTCCAATATATAGCTTTCGGCCGATTTACACTCATATGAGCACAGAGGCCAATTTTTTGCTCTGATTTAGTTGAAATTTTGCACAGGGAGTAGAATTAGCATTGTAGCTGTGCGTGCCAAATTTGGTTGAAATCGGTTCAGATTTAGATATAGCTCCCATATATATGTTTTTCTGACTTCGACAAAAATGGTCAAAATAACAACATTTTCAATGTAAAATCGACACTGCTTACTCGAAAAGTTGTAAAAATGACTCTAATTTTCCTAAATTTCTAATACATATATATCGAGCGATAAATCATAAATAAACTTTTGCGAAGTTTCCTTAAAATTGCTTCAGATTTAAATGTTTCCCATATTTTTTACTAACATTGTGTTCCACCCTAGTGTATTAGCCGACTTAAATTTTGAGTTTATAGATTTTATAGAAGTCTATCAAATTCTGTCCAGATCGAGTGATATTTAAATGTATGTATTTGGGACAAACCTTTATACACTGAAAAAAAAGCATGCCGGGTTCCAAAGATTTTGTCTTTACTTTACAAATTTTGGTATTGATTCCGAGCCAAAGAAGCGGAGAATACGAGTAAGGATACTTTTAAGACACAATTCTCTTTTAAATTTGGGTATTGTGTACTTGCTTCTAGTAAGCAAATTTTAATTTTTCGCTTTTTCAGATTTTTCTCTTCATATGCTATCAAAGTCCTTTAAAAACGAGTTAACGAGAACTTTATTTGCCAAATTAAGACTCGACTTCCAGTAGAAATTATGCTGTGTTTCAAGTAAAAAACGTCTTTACAATAAAGTGTTGAAAAACATGTCTTATATTTGAATGATTTTTTGCTTTGTAGCCAAGATGCAAAAAGACGACAAATTTAAAGACAATTTCATTAAACTTAAAGAATTTTTCTGAAGTATTAAAGTCAAGTTGTCCTTAACCCAAAAAGGTTTTCTTTCATGTTATGATACCCATTTTTAAGTCAAATCACTTAATTATAAGGACAATACGACTTCATTGAACAGTTTATCGACTTTTGGACAAGGAAAAAAACTTTATATTAGAGAAATGCGTCGTCTATGCTAAGCAAAATTTGCATTCGTATTTTAAAGACATGAAATCTTTAACCTCACGACAATATTTTTTTCAGTGTATATAGCCCTCAACACATTTGACGTATGTGATATGATATCGAATTTAGATCTAAAAAGTGGTGCAGGGTATAATATAGTCGGGCCCGCCCGACTTTAGACTTTCCTTACTTGTTGCTTAAAATTTTTTTCGAATTCAGCAGCTCAAAATATATAAAACTTGATTTTCATCAAGTGTACATTAATTTTGTTTTTGTAAGCTAGTGTTATCTGAGATAATGATTCTGTGGATTAAAAACAAAAAAGTTTGATATATAAGCTAAGATTTATTTTTAGGATGCAGCTTGGGTTAGCAGCACCTTTCGGTATGAGTCTTTACATGTCTCCATTAATGGAGTAAAATTCGCTTCATCGACTACTGAACGGCTTAGGATCACCGCCTGAGCCACGCAGAGAAGGCGACATTAAGAATATGCCATCCCTGTATGACATCCCTAATTTTCCCCTTATGAGTGAGTAGAAATATTGTTAGTGTTTCTGTTTCCCTGTGAGTTTTTTGTTTGCTTTTGAAGAATCCTCTTTTAAGCGAGAACAACATGCTGTTTTTGTGGCATTTTCTTTAGCTGCTATTGCCACTTACACTACTGTTCTTATGTCGCCATATACCAAAAAAAAAAAATCGGTGTGTCAGTAGAGCTAGTGAATCTAAAATTTTTTCGTTTTTCACACACTGCCGATTATAACAGGGCCAACAATGGGAATGGGTGAAGACAGACTGAGGCTTGAGGGCAAATATCCTTAAACAAAACCTAGCGACCCCCATGAGTATGGCTTGTAGAAATTATGGTTTTCTTAGCTTCGTTGCTTTTTTTTTTTTGCTTTTGGTGGAAGCGTGAACAGATATTTTTTGAGATATGTATAAGTGTTTGTGAATAGGGGGAAAATATAAACAAGAATGTGGGATATCCTCCAAGGACATTTGCTACAATTCTTAACAGGGGAACTTACAAAAAATTCGGATTGTCCGATTCCAATTAGAGTGATGATTTGTGTGAATTCACCATCAACAAACAATGTTCATTACACCTTTGATTGGCTACTAGAATGGAACCGTCGCCAATGGTATTGGCCGCTCCTTACTCGTATTCATTAATCGTGGTGTCAAAATAACAACCGAATATTATGGGAAACTTTTACTAAAGACAGTATTCAAACCCTGGCCAGACAAACATTTCGACCGCAGGCCACAGATAGTCCAACAGGGCTCTCCACATCAACCAAAAATGGAAAAAAATAGGTTTCTCGCCTGATTTCTACCGCACAATGGCCACGAAAATCTCTGGATCTCAATCCGTTGAACTTTTTCGCCTGGACCATCATGGAGGGTAAGGTTGGCACAAAAATACCAAAGTGTCGATCATCTCAAGAAGGCACTTTGCCGGGAATGGGTCATAATACCGCCGAGCCATTCTTGTGCAGCATGTGATGGCTCTGTTGGTCATTCCAAGGCCATAATTGGTGGCAAAGGTAGCCACTTCGAACAAATCTAAACATTTTTGATGGGTAAGACTACGAGAATACGAGGTCGTAGTTCACTCCAACACGAATTTCGTGAAGGTCGTCCAAAATCAGTTGTTATTCTGGAAAACATTGATGCTGTTGTGATAAATTTTCTATTGAAATTCATTTCAATTAAATTGAATTTCCGTGAATTAGTCAGTGTTCGCATTTTTTGCAATGGCAATCCTATAAAATCGGCATTTTTTTTCGTATGCTATCATTCAATGAATTTTGATCATCTGATCACTAATCTTGTTTTGACAATATACTCTCTCTTCAACTCCGAAAATTGGTGTGCTAACGCCAACGCACAACTGTCATAGAACCAGTAACTTCCTTTCCTTTTGTTAAGTCAGAGAAATAAGTTGAATTCTATTAAGATCTTTTGAATTTTATAAAAAAAAGTCAAATTCTATTTTTTCCTGCCATCAACACGTGGAATTTTGCTAATTTTTTCTGTCACTAGACACACGATTGCGAAAAAAGGTAATAGCCTAAATATTTTTTTGGAAAAAATGGATATTCTGGAGAAAAATAATTTTTAAATAATTTTTGCAGGCGTGTGATTTTGATTTTTCTACGAAGAATTCTCAAAGTTTTGAACTCCTGATCCACACAATTATCTTGAACGACAAGCGTATTCAACATTTTTTTGTGTGCATTTGCAAAATACCAAAACTTCAGACACACGTTTAAAACTTGTACAAATCATCAAGCACAAAACAAGAAAAGTTCCCCAAGCAATAATTTTTTCTAAAAGTCCACTTCTCCACGTGAAGTACTTATGGGAGGGGATGAGTGGAGCACAAATTTTGGAAAAGACCTCAGATTTTCTTTGAGCACAAGTTCTGGAAGACGCCTCAAATTTTCCTGGAGCACAAACTTTAAAACACAATTTTTGGAAGAAAAGCTTAGATTTATTCCTACCAATCGGAATTAAATTTTTCCTGCCAATGAAGCGCAATTTTTTTTCTGCCAAGTTTGAACTCCAAAATTTCCTGCAAGCCAAGCTCAATTTTTTCCAGCTGGTGTACACATAATTCTTTGCCATTGGATTAAAAAAATATCATCATAAAACCCACAACGTCATCAAAAATGCTTTAGTAACCATCATTCATCGTTCTTTAAAATTATATGAAATCCTCGTATCTTAAGAATATTTAAAATTCAATAATGATTTAACGTAAAATCTTAACCAAAATTTTACTATATTTTATTAAATTAAATTTCCCGCAAAATTTCGTGGTTGGCTTCTCTAACCATTAATAGAAAGGGATCCTGAATCAAAAGAGCCATCAGGATAATGGATAGGGAGGGTTTAGAGGCGACGATCTCCTTACACCTGAGATCGATAGAGTGTGATCAAATTAATCTGGTTTTCACATAGTATATTTTTATACCCTCCACCATAGAATGGGGGTATATTAACTTTGTCATTCCGTTTGTAACACATCGAAATATTGCTCTAAGACCCATAATATATATATATATTCTAGGTCGTGGTGAAATTCTGAGTCGATCTGAGCATGTCCGTCCGTCCGTCCGTCTGTTGGAATCACGCTAACGAAACAAGCTATCGATTTGAAACTTGGCACAAGTAGTTGTTATTGATGTAGGTCGGAAGGTATTGCAAATGGGCCATATAGGTCCACTTTTACGTATAGCCCCCATATAAACGGACCCCCAAATTTGGCTTGCGAGGCCTCTAAGAGAACCAAATTTTATCCGATCCGACTGAAATTTGGTACATGATGTTAGTATATAGTCTCTAACAACCATGCAAAAATTTGTCCATATCGGTCTACTTTTACGTATAGCCCCCATATAAACGGACCCCCAAATTTGGCTTGCGATTGGTCTAAGAGAAGCAAATTTCATCCGATCCGGCTGAAATTTGGTACATGGTGTTAGTATATGGTCTCTAACAACCATGCAAAAACTGGTCCATATCGGTCCATAATTACATATAGCCCCCATATAAACCGATCCCCCGATTTGGATTGCGGAGCCTCTAAGAGAACCAAATTTCATCCGATCCGGCTGAAATTTGGCACATGGTGTTAGTATATGTCTTTAACAACCATTGAAAAATTGGTCCACATCGGCCTATAATTATATATAGCCGCCATATAAGCCGATCCCCAGATTTGACCTCCGGAACCTCTTAGAGGAGCAAAATTCATCCGATCCGGTTGAAATTTGGTACGTGGTGTTAGTATATGGTCTCTAACAACCATGCAAGAATTGGTCCATATCGGTCCATAATTATATATAGCCCCCATACAAATCGATCCCCAGATTTGTCCTCCGGAGCGTCTTGGAGGAGCAAAATTCATCCGATCCGGTTGAAATTTGGAACATGGTGTTAGAATGTGGTTTCTAACAAACACGCCAAAATTGGTCCATATCGGTTCATAAATATATATTGCCCGCATATAAACCGTTCCCCAGATTTGATCTCCGGAGCCTCTTGGAGGAGCAAAATTCATCCTATCCGGTTGAAATTTGCAACGTGGTGTTAGTATAAGGCCGCTAATAACCCTACCAAAATTGGTCGATATCGGTCTATAGTTATATATACCCGATCCCCAATCACACAAAACTTGGTCCATATCGGTTCATAATCATGGTTGCCACTCGAGCCAAAAATAATCTACCAAAATTTTATTTTTATAGAAAACATTGTCAAAATGTTATTTCTATAGAAAATTTTGTCTAAATTTTATTTCTATAGAAAATTTTGTCAAAATTTTATTTCTAAAGAAATTTTTTTCCAAATTTTATTTCTATAGAAAATTTTTTCAAAATTTTACTTCTAAAGAAAATGTTGTCAAAATTTTATTTTGTCAAAATTTTATTTCTATAGAAACTTTAAACTTAATTACATACGTATTTAATCGGCCTTTTTTAGTTTAATATATACCACGTATGGACTATGTGTTATATATTACGGTGTTAGGAAGTTTTAAGATACCTTGCCATCGGCTTCAGTAGAAGTTTCTACGCAATCCATGGTGGAGGGTACATAAGCTTCGGCCGGGCCGAACTTACGGCCGTATATACTTGTTTTCCTTTCAATTTCTTTATAAAATGTCCAATAGATAAAAAATAGGGAGTCTATAATAATATTTTCTGTAGGAATTCTTTCTGAAGTAGAGAGGACGAGAACCACCCCACCGACTGAAGCTAGTGTATAAAGGCTCCCGCAGTCCTCGCTCAGAATCAATGTGGTAATAAGTGATATTACAAGATCGTCATATGGCCTAACGTGAGAGTGGGACAACCTTAGGCATTTTTGGGACCACGGTTCATTCAGTATAGCGTGCACATTAAACCTTTTAAAACGGAATTGATCGCGTTGGATCCCACACAAGAAGAAATGCTCACAAAATACGATCGCGCTGTTTCGTCTATGACATCGTGACAGGTGATGCATCGTATATGAGCTCGAAACAGCACTTTGACACCTAGAGAAGCGGTCGAATCAATATTTCTTACGAGGTACCGAATTTTTTTTTCATCGGATGTGATGCGCTGCAAAACGGTGGAAATTTGATGTTTGTTGCTGAGGCAGCTTCAATTTGAAGTGGGAGCGTATGTTCATTCAGATTATTAGGCGAAATTCATTGCGTTTCTGCAAGTGAATTATTTTGCTCCGTATTGCCAGTATTTCCATCTTTATGCAAGGATATTTTTGCTAACCAACAATTCGACTAAATGCCATCTGGTCCAATTTTTTTGGATAAATGACAATGTAGAATTTCTCTAATGATATTTGCTAGTAATACTTCATTCGTGTATGCCAGTATTTGTACCATTTCATTTTCTAAGTAAAGCAAAGGGCTGCTTGTAGCAACATTCAACAGTAAAATTGACAGAACTCTTGATAATACCTTAGAATTTTTTGCTTGCCCTTATCTTAATTGCTAAATTCGCTCATAATTCAACCTAAAAAATATGATTTAAATAAATTTTTTTTCTAGAGGTGTAATTGTATTGACATAACATAGGTCTTTCAATCCCAATTAATGAGACATACAAAAACTTCACCACTAGGGTGAAATTCTTCAATATTTTAGATTTTTCTCATATTATATGCTGATGATGTGGACTAGGTTTAGAACAAGTGAAAAGGGAAACTAAAATTAATCAAACTAATTGCAAAAAAAAACATTCTCCATTAGATTTTTTTTATAATTATTTTTTTTCAGAGAATTTGCGAAATCTTTTATATCACCATGTGTTTTCATTCTAAATTAAACTGAGGTAAATAATATTCATTTCGTGTAATTTTCCTAAGCAGTAGCTTCACAAGAGGATTTATGTTTTTTAAATGCCTTTTAATATGAGGGTCTACACCGGCATTCAAAACAGGAAGATACATACACGACCCTCTTACTAACTCAGACAAATATGCGTACACATACATAAGCTGAAACACCGCACGAACTCTCATACTTATATAGCACAGGGGTAATAAAAATAATAAAATTATATAATTTGGTAAGAACATAACCTCCATGGGGGCCATACACTTTCGATTCATACATGCTAAGAGGCATGAGAGCCACCACAAGATGACGATGAGACACTGATGAGAAGGCTTACTTGGGGGCAAGATGAAGAGAGCTTTCTGTGTATATACAATCTCTGACATCCATATATGAAAATTTCGTTTTCTTCTTCGAGGGCTACATGCCAACGAGGGTGATGACGATAATGATAACGGATACGGAAATCATATTCACAACGATAAGAAAAATACACGATTTTACTTTGCATTCATCCGCTCTTGAAGTGGATGACTGACTGGCTCTTATGTTATTCCCAATTCGAGCAGTGTGGATTCCATGATATTTTTTTTTTTTCATTGCCTTGGAATGGTATAGTGGGCTTGTATGGAATGTCAACTTTAATGTGTGGTGCAAGAGCAGAATGAAAATGAATTTAAATGTTTTTTAATGAAATGGCAGGTAATGCAAAGAAACCATCCACGTTCTCTGTAAACTTGTAGTTAGGGATTGTAATCGGAATCAAACGGTCGACATTTTTAAATTGTTCAACTTTAAAAGTTTTCGACATTTTCAACATTCGAATTTTTACATTTTGAAAAATTTGGAAAACTACTGTTTGATTTTTTATATTTTTGAGCTGTAGTTAAATATTACACTTTCGTATTTACCGTCTGTCTGTAGATACAGAGCCACACATAAGAATTGACACCGCACTTCATTATACCCTAAACAACAATGTACCTGCAAAAATGTGCCTACCTGGAATATTGATTTTTAGGCCGCATAAAATATATACTGATCGACTCAAAATCTCCTGAGTCTATTTAGCCCTTGGTGTCCGTCCGTCTGTCCATATATTTGTTATTCGCAGTATTCCGGAGGCTATTATGAACCGATTTTGATGAAATTCGTTGCAATGTTGATGGAAGAATGGGGGAATATAGGTGTGGGTGGATAACATAAAAATATTGTTTATTCAATGTCAAGATGGCTTGCTGCTGTTATCAAATAAAAAGGAACTAAATGTTCAAAAAACTAATTGCGAACAACCTGTACTAATAACTTTGTTCATAAGAATTTGCCTTTTTTAATTTTTTTTTATAATCTACAAATTTAAAGAACAAAAAAATTGCTAAAATAAACAAGTATATACGGCCGTAAGTTCGGCCATGCCGAAGTTTATGTACCCTCCACCATGGATTGCGTAGAAACTTCTTCCTTGAGTTGCGGTAACGCTTGCCGATGGCAAGGTATCTTAAAACCGCCTAACACCGTCTTTTAAATTGTAAGTAAGTCCATACGTGGTATATATTAACTCAAAAAAAGACCGATTAAATACGTATATAATTCAGTTTGACAAAATTTTCTATAGAAATAAACTTTTGACAAAATTTTCTATAGAAATAAAATTTTAACAAAATTTTCTATAGAAATAATATGTTGACAAAATTTTTCTGTAGAAATAAAATTTTGGTAGATTATTTTTGGCTCGAGTGGCAACCATGATTATGAACCGATATGGACCAATTTTTGTGTGATTGGAGATCGGCTATATATAACTATAGACCGATATGGTATGATTGTTAGCGGCCATATACTAACACCACGTTGCAAATTTGAACCGGATCGGATGAATTTTGCTCCTCCAAGAGGCTGGAGAGGGGTTTATATGGGGGCTATATATAATTATGGACCGATGTGGACCAATTTTTGCACGGTTGGTAGAGACCATAACCAATACCATGTACCAAATTTCAGCCGTATCGCATGAAATTGGCTTCTCTTTTAGGCTCCACAAGCCAAATCTGGGGATCGGTTTATATGGGGGCTATATATAGTTATCGACCGATGTGCACCAATTTTCGTACGGTTGTTAGAGACCATATACCAAATTCATGTACCAAATTTCAGCCGGATCGGATGAAATTTGCTTCTCTTTGAGGCTCCGCAAGCCAAATCTGGGGATCGGTTTATATGAGGGATATATATAATTATCGACCGATGTGAACCAATTTTTGTACGGTTGTTAGAGACCATATACCAACACCATGTACCAAATTTTAGCCAGATCGCATGAAATTTGCTTCTCTTTTAGCCTCCGCAAGCCAAATCTGGGTATCGGTTTATACGGGGGCTATATATAATTATCGACCGATGTGGACCAATTTTTGCATGGTTGTTAGAGATCATATACCAACACCATGTACCAAATTTCAGCCGGATCGCATGAAATTTGCTTCTCTTTTAGGCTCCGTAAGCCAAATCTGGCGATCGGTTTATATGGGGGCTATATAAATTATGGACCGATGTGGAACAATTTTTGCACGGCTGTTAGAGACTATGTACCAAAATCATGTACCAAATTTCAGCAAGATCGGATGAAATTTGTTTCTCGTTGAGGCTCCGCAAGCCAAATCTGGGGATCGGTTTATATGCGGGCTATATATAATTGTGAACCGATGTGGACCAATTTTTTGAATGGTTGTTAGAGACAATATACTAACACCATGTACCAAATTTTAGCCAGATCGGATGAAATATGATTCTCTTAGAGGCTCCGCAAGTCAAATCTGAGGGTCCGTTTATATGGGGGCTATACGTAAAAGTGGACCGGTATCGCCCATTTGCAATACCATCCAAGCTACATCAATAACAGCTACTTGTGCCAAGTTTCAAGTCGATAGCTTGTTTCGTTCGGAAGTTAGCGTAATTTCAACAGATGGACGGACGGACATACTCAGATCGACTCAGAATTTCACCACGACCCAGAATATATATACAATATGGTGTCTTAGAGCAATATTTCGATGTGTTACAAACGGAATGACAAGGTTAATATACCCCCATCCTAAGGTGTTTCGAGTTTTTCAGCAGCGATTAAAGTGGATAATCAAACGCATTCCTATTCTTCATATGCATTCCTTATAAAATAATTTGTAAAATTATCGTCTAAAGATAATTTCGGAATTATGAAGGAAACATTAGCATCATTTTCCTCTTTTAGTTCTAGGTCAACTTTTCGACCATTCGTTAAAAGCCGATTATTCAATGTTGCCCAATATCAAAAGTTGATTTGTCGAATTTTAGGATTATCAAAATTGACTATGACTTTTGGTTTTCTTTTTTTTTTTATAAAAAGTCGATTAGTCAAAAAGTTGATTTTCGATTTTTACATCCCTACTCAGAGTCTTTCAGTATCATATTCCCGTAAAACCAAGTGTCTTGTGAACGCTTAATATAGAGGAATATGTGGCAATTTATAATCAGCTCAAACCATAAATGCCAAAAATTTTGAAAACATCACCACAACGCCTGGATAGGAGATGAGGGGTGAGCCAAAAAGTAACAACAAATTCAAAGCCCGATAATGAAAATTCAAATTACTGGCTTAAGAATATTTCTGAAGACATGAGACAGAGAAACCTAGATCCTTCTTTTTTAATGTTACCTAGAATAGGGTTCTGCTGAAGATCGACATTCATTGACCCGTTTACTATATTTGATATTAGGCTATTAGGTCGTTTAAATCACGTTTGATTCGGGGTTTTACGTGGAAATGCATATAATGGGAAGCCACATAGAAATCTGTAGCGATTTTTATGCCTAATAATTTTATAATTTAATAATTTTGTACTTACTTTGGGATGTGTTCTTCGAGGAAATGCCACTTTAGGATCGACCTGTAAGTAAACAAGTAGTGAAAAATAAAATTAAAATATTTGGTCATATTTTGTTGAAATATTTTAAGCATTAATTGAACTTATGTTTCCAATCATTGAGCTTAACATAGAATCGGGCAGCACTCAGTGCTATGAGAAAAGTTCACCACTGTGGTATCATAATGGACTGAATAGTCTAAGTGGCCTGAAATATAGGGCTGCCACTATACCTCAACTAACCTATGTTGCCAATACAGTAATTTTGAGTTCATTTTTATATCTTCCACCATAGGATGGATGCTTGGGCGGGGGGGGGGTTTTGTATATTAACTTTGTCATTCCGTTTGTAACATATCGAAATATTGCTCTAAGACCCCATAAAGTTTACATATTCTGGGTCGTGGTGAAATTCTGAGTCGATCTAAGCATGTCCGTCCATCCTTCCGTCTGTTGAAATCACGCTAACTTCCGAACGAAACAACCTATCGACTTCAAACTCGGCACAAGTAGTTGTTATTGATGTAGGTCGGATGGTATTGCAAATGGGCCATATTGGTCCACTTTTACGTATAGCCCCTATATTAACGGACCCCCAGATTTGGATTTCGGAGCCTATAAGTGTAGCATGTTTCATCCGGTCTGGCTGAAATTTGGTACATGGTGTAAGTATATGGTCTCTAACAACCGTGGAAAAATTAGTCCATATCGGTCCATAATTATATATAGCCCCCATATAAACCGATCCTCAGATTTGTCCTCCGGATCCTCTTGGAGAAGAAAAATTCATCCGATCGGGTTGAAATTTGGTATGTGGTGTTAGTATATGGTCTCTAACAACCATGCAAAAAATGGCCCATATCGGTTTCTACGCAATCCATGGTGGAGGGTACATATGCTTCGGCCTGGCCGAACTTATGGCCGTATATACTTGTTCCTTATCAAACCATAGGCGAATAATTTTGCCGCCTAAAAAAATGCCATGAAATTTTCAATATAACATATATAAGATAAGTTCTCCACCGAACTATTAATTTCAAATATTGCTAGATTAGCTTAAATTTATGGCGATTTCGATTGTGAAAAAAGAGGGAATATTCTCGAAATTGATTGTCAAATATGAAGGACACTCTCAAACCAGAGACAAATATGAGCACTGTGCAAGTTATCGAACACGCAGTGGAGAGGATTACTAAAGCCTTCAACATTTCACTGAAAGCTGCATGCCCTAAAGGGAAGCCAAGGGGGAAAAATCGACCACCATGGTGGTCTACGGAGTTAGGTAATATGATGAAATCGTGCAGGAAGCTCTTTAACAAAGCAAAGTCCACCAGAGCTCCTGAGGACTGGGACGCTTACAATAGAATCTGAGAGGATACAAGCGAGAACTGAGAAAGGCTCAGCACAACTCTTGGAATGATTACTGCAGCAGCATTGAGAATACGTCCGAGGCTTCCAGACTACGGAAGGTGCTAGCATCCACGAACTCCGCTCCAGGTTTCATTAAAACATCGGAGGGCAATTGGACAACGTCCAGTGAGGAGACGCTGGAGGTACTATTGGACACACATTTTCTCGGAAATCAGACGGTTGAACCATGTACTGGCGGTGCCACAGTGGCTCAGCGGTCGTTTCCTATCGAGGAAATTGTATTGGAATCTAGAATAAAATTGACGTTAAATAGCTTTGGATCATTCAAATCCCCCGGACCTGATGAAATTACTCCGGCGGAGTTACAAGCGGTGGCTGACAGAATTATCCCCTGGTTGTCGGCGATATATATAGGATGTATCAACTTAGCATATATTCCACGAAAGTGGAAGGAATCAAAAGTCGTTTTCATACCTAAAGCGGGAAAAGCCTCTCACCCGAATGCGAAGGATTTCCGACCAATCAGCTTATCATCATTCCTACTTAAGACTCTGGAGAGGATGATAGATATTTATCTTAGAACTAGCGTCGATTCAAGTTTGCTTTCGAAACGACAACATGCATACTCGAAGGGCAGGTCTACTGAGACCGCATTACATGAACTAGTCAGCTTTATTGAAAGCTCACTATCTGTAAAAGAATACACAATCGTGGCGTTTCTAGACATCGAAAGGGCGTCCAATAACGTCCATCCGAGCTCGATATTAAATGGACTGTTGATCCAGGTATACTTAGGCTGTTAGACGAACTTCTAAGGAAGAGACGCATTTCAGCCACACTAATACAAGCAAACATACAAAGGTATGTGAAAGAGGCACTCCTCAAGGAGAAGTTCTATCACCTCTTCTTTGGAATGTTGCTATAAACGACCTTCTGGTTTACCTAGAAAAAGAAAAGATACAAGTGGTGTAATAGGCAGATGATGTGGCGCTAGCAGTCAGGGGAAAATTCCCATCAACAGTTAGAGATATTATACAGAGGGCCCTCCGGATGACTGAGAAATGGGCGAAAGATAATGATCTTGGGGTAAATCCTGCAAAGACAGAACTAGTCATGTACTGCAAAGATCGCAAAACTCCCACGGTTAGGCCTATTTCCTTAGGGGGTATTGAAATTCCCATTGGTGATTGCGCAAAATACCTTGGCGTAATTTTGGACAGGAAGCTGTACTTTAAGCTTAGTATTGAAGAAAGGGCGAGAAAGGCAACTGTAGCTTTGTACTCGTGCAAAAAGACAATAGGAAACAAGTAAGTAAAGTAGAAAGTCTGGCGGGGCCGACTATATCATACCCTAAACCACCATTACAGAATTAGTAATCATAAGCATTTGTGGGGTAACATATAGGTCAGGGAGATAAACCGCAGTTGCATATTTAAGAAAATGAAGGGGTACATGTCTATGGGTGCTTTGTGTCAATCTGACTATTGCTCATAGTCAATGTTGCCAGGGAAAATGTTCGGTTTACCCTACAAGGACAAAAAAGTTCCCTACTTTCCCATACATTCCCAAACAATTTTCCCTACTATATTTTTCGTTAAATTAAAAAAAAAAAAATACAAAACAAAAATGGTTCTAAGTACTTTATTATCTTAAAACATGAATATTCAACGTATATAGCTTATAATATAAATTTGTATTACCACCACGGTTGCCACAGTTGGTAGAATTCTACCCAAATTAGTAATCTTTTTTGATAAATCTCTATAAAAATAAAATTTTGGAAAAAGTTTCTATAAACAAATTTTTGTGAGAAATTTTTCTATAGAAATAAAATTTTGACAATAAATTCTATAGAAATAAAATTTTGAGAAAAAATTCCACAGAAATAAAATTTTGAGAAAATTTTTTATAGAAATAATATTTTGAAAAAATTTCTATAGAAATACAATTTTGACAAAATGTTCTATAGAAATAAAATATTGACAAAATTTTCTACAGGAATAAAGTTTACCACACATTGTTAAAGATCAAGCCTTGCTGGCTTCTAATTTCCTCCTCTAGAACCACCAAAATGTAAAAATTATTACAAATTGTGTTGAGTGAAAATGTCCTACATTGTGGCCCTACGTCCCTACAAGACGCTAAATATTAGAAAAACCCTACATATAGGGAATTTCCCCTACTTCTAGCAACACTGGCTGTGTTGATATTGCGCCTACGGAGTTAGTATGCCACTAATATTGAGCAAATTATTAAAAAAGAGAAAATCGTTTAATTAGTGTGGGTAATAAATACAAATTTGTACAAATCGAGCAATATTCTTATGTAAGAGCTACAAGTACATATAAGTACGATCGGCTAGTACATCAAAATTTGAAATTTTAGTAACATTGGTTAATAAATAAGAGTACTATGGCCAAGTTTGGGAAAATCGAGCTATGCATATATATGGAAGCTATATCTAAATCTGAACCAATTTGCATAATATTTTGCGGGTTTGATTAATACCACAACAGGTTACCTTGTGCAAGATTTGAGTAAGATCAGTTAAGAAATAAGTCCTGTATGGTCAAACATAAGGTTATTAGGGGCGAATTTTTCAAAATCGGGTGATACATATATGGGAGCTATATCCATATCTGAACCGATTTCGATGAAATTTTGCACATATAGTTAGTACTATAGAGGACTGGATCTAGCCAACTTTTAGTAAGATCGGTTAATAAATAAGGGTTCTATGGCCAAATTTGGGAAAATCGGGCTATACATATATATGGGTGCTATAGCTAAATCTGAACCGATTTCGATGATTTTTTGCACATATAGTTAGTGCTATAGAAGATTATATTTAGCCAACTTTGAGTAAGATCGGTTGATAAATAAAGGTTTTGTGGCCAAATTTGGGCAAATCGGGCGATGCATATATATGAGAGCTATATCTAAATCTGAACCGATTTGGATGAAATTGTGCAGACTTGAAGGGCGATGGAAAAGATTACCTTTTGCCAAATTTGGTGACGATCCGTTTGAAAAAACGCGCAATGTGACCCCATTTGTCGAAATCGGGCGATACATATATATGGGAGCCATATCTAAATTTGATCCGATTTCTTCCAAATTCAATAGCGTTCGTCCTTGTGCCCAAAAAACTCCCTGTACCAAATTTCATCAAAATCGGTTAATAATTGCGACCGGAATCCTGTGAACAACAAATACATGGACAGACGGACGGACGGACGGACGGACGGACACCAAGCGCTAGATCGACTCAGGAGGTGATTCTGAGTCGATCGGTATATATTTTATGGGGTCTAAAATCAATATTTCTGGTAGGCACATTTTTTGGCCGATCAAACTTATTATACCCTGACCACTATGTGGTTTAGGGTATAAAAAGTTGAAAACCGCACAAATTACATTTTTCCCCTAGAAACAAGTAGGCAAAACTCA
>NC_134400.1:217573551-217653931 GCF_050003625.1 Haematobia irritans
TGCATTTGAGATAATTTTTTGTTTGGACACTTGTGGTTTTCAAAACACTCAAAATATTCTATAAGCAATACATTATGAAATGTGATTTCTATTGCATGTTTGTTGTTTCTCAAACCCTATGACAAATTCTAAAAATTGACAAGAAAAAAAAAACACAATGGTTTTGTTTCGAATTTCATTCTTTATTTAAAATTTTCATTTTTTTTCTTTTAATAATTAATATGGTGCGTAAAATGGATCGGAGGACAAACACTGTTTCAACTCCAATCTGCTAATTGGATTCTCCTTATCGTCTGAAATAGACACTTTTGAAACAGAAAATTCTCCAGAATCTATACGTTGAATTGTATCATCATCCAGGCTGTTAAATCTTTTGGGTAAATATAAGATTTGATCATCCACCAAACGCAGCACTATAGAATCCCCATACTTTGTAGTTGTCCTATAGCATCCTTCAATAGAATAGTCCTTATGTGTAACCATATCCTTAATATGTAGGATACGTTTTAAATTTTTTTCATTGAAAATGGACACGACATCTATAGCACCGGACATATTTATTTATTTATTTATTCTAATTCAATTACGTTTTCTGAACTGTGGTATAATTCCAGAGAGCATATGGCTTTTATAAGCGATTGTTCAATCCCAGGCGATCAGAAAACTCCACACAGCCAATCAAGAAATGAAAACGAATAACACAAATATTCGTTTTCATTTCTCAGTCCGAAGATTTTTTGAATGACCTTGCGACCTATCATAGAAAGCCCATTAAAAAAAGGCCCATGGACAGACACTCTGCCTCTGATTTTAGAATGCTAAACAAATCAATAGCATTCTCAACAGTGAAACACTTATCTCTTCACCCTACCCCTTTTTTCTATGACACATAAACAAACACCAAATCTAGGTTTCAGCGATTGTTCAATACTAGGCGATCAGAAAACTCCACACAGCCAACCAAGAAGTCAAATCGAATAACACAAATTTTCCCAACAGCCAAAATCTTATCTCACCCCATCCCTATCTCATCTTCATGATACATGCACATGCACCACACAGCCAGTCAATGCACTGAACACAATGACACTCATGCATATAGGGACAGCCAAACTAGAGAATCACTTATCTCTTCACCCTATCCCTTCTTCTATGGCACATAAATAAACACCAAATCTAGGTTTCAACGATTGTTCAATACTAGGCGATCAGAAAACTCCACACAGTCAACCAAGAAATCAAATCGAATAACACAAAATTTCCCAACAGCCAAAATCTTATCTCACCCCCTCCCTATCTCATCTTCACGACACATGCACATGCATTTCTTCAGAATCTCAGACGGTCACTTTGTCTCCCATTTTAGAATGCTAAACAAATCAATAGCATTCTCAACAGCGAATTCTATGGCACATAAATAAACACCAAATCTAGGTTTCAACGATTGTTCAATACTAGGCGATCAGAAAACTCCACACACTTTTCCCAACAGCCAAACTCTTATCTCTCCCCATCCCTATCTCATCTTCACGATACATGCACATGCACCACACCGCCAGCCAATGCATTCAATACAATGACACTCATACATACAGGGAAAATTTTTTTTGATGACCTTATGACCTATCACAAAAAGCCCATTAAAAAAAGCCCATTAAAAAAGCCCATAAAAAAAGGCCATTAAAGTGGATCAGTCTATACGTATTACACTACTGTCATACTCAATAGAATTACTGGGTTGTGGTAACAGTTGCCGATGACAAGGTGACAAGACGATTTTAGGTTAGGTTAGTTTAGGTCGTATTTGAATACGATCTGAAATCAATATTTCGATGTGCTACAAACGAAATGACATGCTTAATATACCCTTCCTATGGAGGTCACAAAACTTTATAGATTCCATTTTAATTGAAATATTGCTAAAAGAAGTATATCACTCTATATTACGGATGACACTTTTTGTGCCACCTATCTAAAATTTTCCCAGGTAATGTTGCTTTGATATATCCGGTGTAAAAAAAGTGATAGTAAATATAGATGGTAGTCTGATGAAATTTCCCGACACAATTGGCGATTTTATAGAGCACTTTAGTTAAAAATTACACGGCCGATATAGACAGAGTTCCTTAATGCCATTTTACATCTACTTCTTTTAGATATACTTTTTAAGGTGAATGGATTGTTCTCGTTCAGTTTCGATAAGACGGCACTATACCCAAAGAAAATATAATTTCATGCTGATGGATATTTTAGACAAATTAAAGTCCACTTATGATTATAAGCTATGTCATCGTCTCCAAAATTGTTTTATTTGCTCTTAAAGAATTTTTTAGTGTCAAACTAAAACTGGATAAACTACCATAATCTCTTTCCCTAAAAATATTGTCATGAGGTCAAAGATTTCATATCCGTAAATTACCAAAATTGGTTGCGTCTTGCATCTTGTCTACAAAGCAAAAAAGCATTAAAAACAAGTAAGGAAAGTCTAAAGTCGGGCGGAGCCGACTATATTATACCCTGCACCACTTTGTGGATCTAAATTTTCGATACCATATCACATCCGTCAAATGTGTTGGGGGCTACATATAAAGGTTTGTCCCAAATACATACATTTAAATGTCACTCGATCTGGATAGAATTTGATAGACTTCTACAAAATCTATAGACTCAAAATTTAAGTCGGCTAATGCACTAGGGTGGAACACAATGTTAGAAAAAAACAAGTAAGGAAAGTCTAAAGTCGGGCGGGGCCGACTATATTATACCCTGCACCACTTTTTAGATCTAAATTTTCGATACCATATCACATCCGTCAAATGTGTTGGGTGCTATATATAAAGGCTTGTCGCAAATACATACATTTAAATATCACTCGATGTGGACAGAATTTGATAGACTTCTACAAAATCTATAGACTCAAAATTTAAGTTGGCTGGTGGAACACAATTTTAGTAAAAAAATATAGGAAACATTTAAATCTGAAGCAATTTTAAGGAAACTTCGAAAAAGTTTATTTATGATTTATCGCTCGATATATATGTATTAGAAGATTAATAAAATTAGAGTAATTTTTACAACCTTTCCACTAAGCAGTGGCGATTTAACAAGGAAAATGTTGGTATTTTGACCATTTTTGTCGAAATCAGAAAAACATATATATGGGAGTTATATCTAAATCTGAACCAATTTCAATCAAACTTGGCACACATGACTATATTACTAATTGTACTCCTAGTGCAAAATTTCAACCAAATTGGGCCAAAACTCTGGCTTCTGGGGCCATATAAGTCCATATCGGGCGAAAAATATATATGGGAGCTATATCTAAATCTGAACCGATTTCAATCAAATTTTACACACTTAACTGCACTACTAATTGTACTCCTAGTGCAAAATTTCAAACAAATTGGGCCAAAACTCTGGCTTCTAGGACCATATTAGTCCATATCGGGCGCAAGATATATGTGGGAGCTATATCTTAATCTGAATGGATTTCAACCAAATTTGGCACGCAAAGCTACAATGCTAAATCTACTCCCTGTGCAAAATTTCAACCAAATTGGGCCAAAACTCTGGCTTTGAGGACCATATAAGTCCATATCGGGCGAAAGATATATATGGGAGCTTTATCTAAATCTGAACCGATTTCAATCAAATTTCGTACACTGGACTATACGACTAAGTGTTATGTTTGTACAAAATTTCAAGCAAATCGGTATAAAACTCTGGCTGCTGGGTCCATATTAGTGCATATCGGGCGAAAGATATATATGGGAGCTATATCTAAATCTGAACCGATTTCTTCCAAAATCAATAGGGTTCTATTCTGACCCAAATTAGGAACATGTGCCAAATTTGAAGGCGATTAGACTTAAATTGCGACCTAGACTTTGATCACAAAAATGTGTTCACAGACAGACGGACGGACGGACGGACAGACGGACAGACAAGTAGGCAAATCTCAAATTTAAAAGAGAATTATGTATAAAATGTATCCTTACATCAATTCTCTATTTTTTTTTGTCTCGGAATCAATTCCAAAATTATTCGTGTAAAAACAATATCTTTGGAACCTGGCATGTTTTTTTTTTCGGTGTGAGTTCTAGTGGCCAATTTTTAAATTTTCTGCTGACCATTTTGGCATGTAAAATCGGATGGCCTTTCTTTGGAGAAAATCAAATTTGGAAACCGGCCACAAGGTGAGCTTTTACACTTTTTGGAACATAGATAGCTTTAGTCCATGCTCATTTTTTAGACAAGGGCTAAACTATTAGTTCTCGCGATATATTCATCTCATGAGCAAGTTTTCTACCAATGCGGTGTGGATTTCAATTAAATCTGGTCTTCACTTGTCGGACCATCATTCCTGATGCTATTACCATTTTGTTCGTCCAAGTTTTGAATGCGAAGCAACACTGCCAGTATCACGGTAACGACCAATGGTACGAGAAACAAAAGATCACATTTAAATGCAGGAGGGCTCGAGCGATAGTCATTTGTGGGTTTTCAGCCAATTATGAAGCAATCAAACTACCACTCTTGATTTCCATAAGGAATATCTTTTATTTCTGAATGCAATAGACCAAATGCTTTTGGAAACTGTAAGCTATAAAATGAATTGTCACTGGAGTAAATCTGTCAACTGTCAGACGAGATAGATTCATTAAAAATGATGGCAACCCTGTACAAATCCATTTCCCCCTAAGGAGACAACTTTAGATGAAAATACATCTCATTGATCTAATTTTTGGTTTCTGAACAAATAATTATGTTTTTTTTTTTTGTACAAACCACAAGAAGAGGAGGCTGAATAAGTATTCCTCTATCGAATCAACTCAATTTTTCATTAAAGATTAGAAATTTACGAAATTTTGTGTAATCTTCAGGATAAAATTAATTCTATTAATTTTAAACTTCAATATTTACAGTCAATTGATTTTTATTTCGATGAGGATTATTTAGTTAAATTTTGTATACTTCAAATGTAACACAACAATATCCATACATTAAACTGAGATATTTTTAAATTATCCTCTAAGTAATAAAAATTAACATATATGCTTCAGCTATAACAATTTCTACTACATTTTTATTTTATAATCAGAAATTTGCCAAAAAATTCTCATTAAGATTTTAAGGACCGCAAAATGTAGAAGTACCATATTCTGTTTAGAGATTTACACAAAAAGGTCATATGGTATTTCTATTTATTCCAAGAATGTATCTGAGATGTTTGTGTGCAGGGGAAAAAAGACAAATTAATTGATTCCAGACATAAAACTTAAAGGATTAACAAATTAATAGGATGACTTGTCCATATGGTTTGACATGGAATATCGAAGGCATCACATACGAAATATGTGCGTACGGAAATTAGATATACGAAAGCCTGCAATGAAGTTGCGGTCTTACTTAATGCCTATTAGGAGAAGGACATATATTTGAAGCTGAAAGAATTTAAAATACATGTGACTAAGACATTTAGAGAAAGTGAACTTCATAGCCAAACCCCACGTAGCGATTACACATAGGCCTTGCCTAAATATACACAACCACAAAAAGTTTGCGAAAAAAATAATGAAAATGTTCTTTCTGGGTCCGTAAGGATCAGGAGCAATGGATTTTACATGGGTTTGGTTTACATTTTTCCTTATATGAGAGATTGGAAGCCACCGTCGTGCAATGGTTAGAATGCCCGCCTTGCATAAACAAGGTCGTGGGTTCGATTCCTGCTTCCACCGAATACCAAAAAGTTTTTCAGCGGTGGATTATCCCACCTCAGTAATACTGGTGACATTTCTGAGGGTTTCAAAGCTTCTCTAAGTGGTTTCACTGCAATGTGGAACGCCGTTCGGACTCGGCTATAAAAAGGAGGTCCCTTGGCAGCACTCAGTGATGAGGGAGAAGTTCACCAATGTGGTATCATAATGGACTGAGTAGTCTAAGTGAGCCTTATACATCGGGCTGCCACCTAACCTTACCTATGTTATATGAAAGATTGGGTATCCCTAATTTTGAGACTCTAATAAAAAATGTAAAATATCTATTAATATATAATAATTTTTATACCCTCCACCATAGGATGGGGGTATATTAACTTTGTCATTCCGTTTGTAACACATCGAAATATTGCTCTGAGACCCCATACAGTATATGTATTCTGGGTCGTGGTGAAATTCTGAGTCGATCTTAGCACGTCCGTCCATCCGTCCGTCTGTTGAAATCACTCTAACTTCCGAACGAAACAAGCTATCGACTTTAAACTTGGCACAAGCAGTTGTTATTGATGTAGGTCGGACGGTATTGTAAATGGGCCATATCGGTCCACTTTTACGCATAGCCCCCATATAAACGGACCCCCAAATTTGGCTTGCGGTTCCTCTAAGAGAAGTAAATTTCATCTGATCTGAAATTTGGTGCATGGTGTTAGTATATGGTCTCTAACAACCATGCAAAAATTGGTTCACATCGGTCCATAATTATATATAGACCCCATATAAACCGATCCCCCGATTTGGCTTTCGGAGCCTCTAAGAGAAGCAAATTTCATCCGATCCGGCTGAAATTTGGTACATGGTGTTAGTGTATGGTCTCTAACAACTACGCAAAAATTGGTCCACATCGGTCCATAATTATATATAGCCCCCATATAAACCGATCCCCAGATTTGGCTTGCGGAGCCTCTAATAGAAGCAAATTTAAGTATATGGTCTCTAATGACCATGCAAAAATTAGTCCACATCGGTCCATAATTATAAACCGATCACCAGAGTTGACCACCGAAGCCTCTTGGAAGCCCCAAAATTCATCTGATTCAGTTGAAATTTGGTACGTGGTGTTAATATATGGCCTCAAATACCCATGCAAAAATTGGTCGAAATCGGTCCATAATTATATATAGCCCCCATATAAACCGATCCCCAGATTTGACCTCCGGTGCGTTTTGGAGAAGAAAAATTCATCCGATCTAGTTGAAGTTTGGTACGTGTTGGTAGTATATGATATTTAACAATCATGCCAAAAGTGGTCCATATCAGTCCATAAGCATATATAGCCCCCATATAAACCAATCGCGAGATTTGTTTTTGGAGCCTCTTGGAGCAGAAAATTTCATCCGAGTCAGTTGAAATTTGGTACATTGTGCTAGTGTATGACCGTTAACAACCATGCCTAACTAGGTCCATATCGGTCTATAGTTATATATAGCCCTCAGATAAACGATCCCCAATCACACAACAATTGGACCATAAGTTCATAATTGTATATAGCACTCATATAAGCGACCCCCATATTTCAATTCTGGGTCTCTACGTACCGTGCAAAAGTCCATATCGATTCGTAATTATTTGTAGACTTACCTATACATACCTTTTGTGTCTAGTTTATACCACGTATGGACTAACTCACAATTTAGAAAATGATGTTAAGAAATTTTAAGATACCACAACCCAATTAATTCGATTGTGGATGACAGTCTTTCATAGAAGATTCTACGCAATCCATGGTGGAGGGTACATAAGATTCGGCCTGGCCGAACTTACGGCCATATATACTTATTATACCCTGCGCCACACTGTGGAACAGGGTATTATAAGTTAGTGCATATGTTTGTAACACCCAGAGGGAGACGAGATAGACACATGGTGTCTTTGGCAATAATGCTCAGGGAGGGTCCCTGAGTCGATATAACCATGTGCGTCCGTCTGTCTGCACACAAAAAAAAAATTCACGAAAATTTTTCCAATTAAAATTTTAATTGAGTTTTAAAAAATATTCAATTAAAAATTTAATTGATTTAACAAATTTTTTAATTGAAACAAAAATTAATCACAAAAATAATAGAATCAATTAATTTTTTAATTCATACTATCATTTCTGTGATTGAAGACATTTCAATTAAACATTAATTGGATCAATTAATTTCGTGATTGAATCAGAAAAAAATTTTTTTGTGTGTGTGAACACATTTTTGTGATCAATGTCTAGGTCCCAATTTAAGTCCAAACGCCTTCAAATTTGGCACATGTTCCTAATTTGGGTCAGAATAGAACCCTATCGATTTTGGAAGATCTCGGTTCAGATTTAGATATAGCTCCCATATATATCTTTCGCCCGATATGGACTTACATGGCCCCAGAAACCAGATTTTTTGGCCGAATTTGGTTGAAATTTTGCACTAGGAGTACAATTAGTAGTATAGTCAAGTGTACAAAATTTGATTGAAATCGGTTCAGATTTAGATATAGCTCCCATATATATGTTTTTCTGATTTCGACAAAAATGGTCAAAATACCAACATTTTCCTTGTTAAATCGCTACTGCTTAGTCGAAAAGTTGTAAAAATGACTCTAATTTTCCTAAACTTCTAATACATATATATCGAGCGATAAATCATAAATAAACTTTTGCGAAGTTTCCATAAAATTGCTTCATATTTAAATGTTTCCCATATTTTTTTTTACTAAAATTGTGTTCCACCCTAGTGCATTAGCCGACTTAAATTTTGAGCCCGTAGATTTTGTAGAAGTCTATCAAATTCTGTCCAGATCGAGTGATATTTAAATGTATGTATTTGGGACAAACCTTTATATATAGCCCCCAACACATTTGACGGATGTGATATGGTATCGAAAATTTAGATCTACAAAGTGGTGCAGGGTATAATATAGTCGGCCCCGCCCGACTTTAGACTTTCCTTACTTGTTTTTCTATAAAATTTAGTGCTCAATTTTGGAAATTTGCGTCCCTCTGTTAATGTCGTATATAAGATATATTTGAGCTAAGGCAAATTTTCCTTAAAGTAAAGAAAAACAGTTTGGAAATCGTTCGTAAATTATCTGAAATATTGAATTTTTAGATTTAAGATAAAAACGATTCAAATACAGACTAAGACTTATTTTGGTCTAAAGTTTTTTTTTGAAATAAAGAAACCAAATTTTGCTTTGAAGTTATTGAATACCGTGAAAGGAGAATGAAAACCCGATATGAGATTTATATCCTAATTTTAATTTTATTGATCCTAGATTTAAAGGTAAGTACTTAAAAAATTTCTTTATTTTAAAGGAGCCGCATCTTTGGCTCGAAATCAATACCAAATCCTTAATGGAAGGTCAAAATCTTTGGATCCAAGTAAACTTTTTTTTGAGTCTACAAAAGTCCCCTTTTTACAAAGACAAATTGAAATAAATTGTATTACATTTATAGAGATTTTCAGAATGCCTTGTGGAAATAACAGAAATTTACTGAAATTTTTCAATTTTTAACTACCATTTACGAAATTCACTCCTGTCATAAAAGCAAAACAAAAACTACAAGTAAAAAAAATCATTCTTTAGTGAGCATTGAAATAAGTACCCATATTTATTGAAATAAGTACCCATTTTCATTGGTCTGGAAAAAATTTCATAAAAATATCTTAGAAATTAACTAAGATAAAATAATTACTTTACAATAAATATAACATAATTTTAGCATTAGTTTAACAACGTAATTTTGGCCCCTAGATTCCAAAATTCCATTTGTATCCTTTAGAACCACTGCCTCGCTCCTGCTATGTCCCATGTTATCAATTAACATCCAATGTAGACATCATAAATATTTTTTTCAATTGAAAACATTCCCTCGAAAAATTTTGTCATGAAAATTGATTTCCGTGCCGAATGAGATTATAAAAAAAAGGAAATCGATTTTGTGCGAGGATAGCTACGAATAAGAGTTTGTCCTATGTGATCATTCTCTTTCATATTCCCACACAGACATATTCCAGGATTTGTGTGGGATTTTTTTTTTGTACAAATTTTAATAAAAACTAATCAACACTATGGTAATTTTATTTTATTCTATTTTTTTATTATTTTATTTTAGACTCTATGTAAACAACTTAAATTGGGGAAATCTCAAACAAACAAATACAGATAACACACTTGCATACTAAACGAATGATATAAAATATTAAAATCATAAACGGATATGGAAAAAATTAACAAAAAAATACACGAAGGGAGATAGAGAAAGATGGAGGATTGAGAGAAAAAAATTAAATTGAACTAAATTGGTCTTGGGTGCCCATTGATGGAACGCATTGTGAGTCCATCCAACGGATATCTAGTCCAAAATTGAATATATAATTAAAATGCGGAAAGCAAAGGAAACGCCAGCCAGTAAATAAATAATTCAAAAAATATGTTTCCAAATGACTGACTCTCAATGGGGAGAAAATAAAAGGTAATCGGAATTAATGACAATCACCATGGAATATTAAAGTCAGTGGAAATACGTTAAACCTTGAAATTGACTGAAGAATAGAAGTACACTGAAAAAAATTATTATTGCAAGGCCAATTAAAAGACAGATTTCTCTGATATAATTTTTTTGTTTCTTTCTAAAAAAGTCGATAAACTTTTCAATAAAGCCGTTTTGTTTATATAGTTATGAGATTCGATTTAAAAATCTCTTAACTATAAAAAATGCATGAAAAAACTTTTATTTGACTCGAGTCAACTTGGCACTAATAATTCTAAAAAAATCTTTCTTTCTTTATTAATGAAATCGTCTTTAAATTTGTTGATTTTTGTATGATAATGAAGAAAATTTGCATACCAAATTTAAAATAAAAAATAGTTTTTTGTTTAATACTGGTGGTAAAGCGCGCATTTTTATTCACCAATAAAAAAATATTTTGGTAGAGAATAGAGATATTGTTACACTACACAGTTTTTTACCAACTTTACTTTCGTTTCTAGTTAATATTATTTAACTTCCAATTTGTAGTTTTTGGACTTTTTTGCAAAAAATTGATTTTAAATTTTGTCTGCAGATTACTCAGAAGTAGTACAAACCTTCCCGAAAAAAACATATTTTTAGAATTCGGAATTCGGTCAAAATTCTAAGACGTAGGCATTTTTTTCTGGTTGTATCTTCACAGATACTGTGTGCATTTAGGGGTTAATGATATCGAATTTACACACATTACACTGAAAAAAACAGTGAAACCGCCACGAAAGAAAATTTAGTTAATTTTAGGAAAAAATAGATTAATTTTATAACATTTTAAATTAACTGTATTAGAAAATCAGATGTCTTGCCGATTTCACAAAACAAAGTAAATTAATTTTGACAAATCCAAAACAAAAACAAGTAAGGAAAGTCTAAAGTCGGGCGGGGCCGACTATATTATATCCTGCACCACTTTGTAGATCTTAATTTTCGATACCATATCACATCCGTCAAATGTGTTGGGGGCTATATATAAAGGTTTGTCCCAAATACATACATTTAAATATCACTCGATCTGGACAGGATTTGATAGACTTCTACAAATCTATAGACTCGAAATTTAAGTCGGCTAATGCACTAGGGTGGAACACAATATTAGTAAAAAAATATGTGAAACATTTTAATCTGAAGAAATTTTAAGGAAACTTCGCAAAAGTTTATTTATGATTTATCGCTCGATATATATGTATTAGAAGTTTAGAAAAATTAGAGTCATTTTTACAACTTTTGGACTAAGCAGTGGCGATTTTACAAGGAAAATGTTGGTATTTTGACCATTTTTGTCGAAATCAGAAAAACATATATATGGGAGCTATATCTAAATCTGAACCGATTTCAACGAAATTTGGCACGCATAGCAACAATGCTAATTCTACTCTCTGTGCAAAATTCCAACTAAATCGGAGTTAAAAATTGGCCTCTGTGGTCATATGAGTGTAAATCGGGCGAAAGTAATATATGGGAGCTATATCTAAATCTGGACCGATTTGGCTGATATTCTGAAAGTTTTTCGAGACCCATAAAATATTCGGATGTACGGAATTTGAGGAAGATCGGTTGATATACACGCCAATTATGACCAGATCGGTGAAAAATATATATGGCAGCTATATCTAAATCTGAACCGATTTTTTCCAAAATCAATAGGGATCGTCTATGGGGCGAAACAGGACCCTATACCAAATTTTAGGACAATCGGACTAAAACTGCGAGCTGTACTTTGCACACAAAAATACATCAACAGACAGACAGACGGACAGACAGACAGACGGACATCGCTAAATCGACTCAGAATTTAATTCTAAGCCGATCCGTATACTAAAAGGTTGGTCTATGATTACTCCTTCTCGGCGTTACATACAAATGCACAAACTTATTATACCCTGTACCACAGTAGTGGTGAAGGGTATAAAAAAATAAGTAAGGAAAGTCTAAAGTCTGGCGGGGCCGACTATTTTATACCCTGCACCACTTTGTAGATCTAAATTTTCGATACCATATCACATCCGTCAAATGTGTTGGGGGCTATATATAAAGGTTTGTCCCAAATACATACATTTAAATGTAACTCGATCTGGACAGAATTTGATGGACTTCTACAATATCTATAGACTAAAAATTTAAGTTGGCTTATGCGCTAGGGTGGAACACAATGTTAGTAAACAAATATGGGATATATTTAAATCTGAAGCAATTTTAAGGAAACTTCGCAAAAGTTTATTTATGATTTATCGCTCGATATATATGTATTAGAAGTTTAGGAAAATTAGAGTAATTTTTACAACTTTTCGACTAAGCAGTGGCGATTTAACAAGGAAAATGTTGGTATTTTGACCATTGTTGTCGAAATAAGAAAAACATATATATGGGAGCTATATCTAAATTTGAACCGATTTCTTCCAAAATCAATAGGGATCTATTCTGAGCCAAAACACATACCTGTGCCAAATTTGAAGTCGATTGGACTAAAACTGCTTCCTAGACTTTGATTACAAAAATGTGTTCACGGATAGACGGACATGGCTATATCGACTCAGGAGCCCACCCTGAGCATTTTTGCCAAAGACACCATATGTCTATCTCCTCTCCTTCTGGGTGTTGCAAACATATGCACTAACTTATAATACCCAGTTCCAAAGATAAAAAAGAAGCCACATGTTTGGGTTAAAACATATGGCTATAACATGGACCATTGGATATTTTTTAAAATATATTTTAATAGTTATAACATTTATAAAAATTGGTACATTTATTTTATTCTTATTTCGGAGCTGTTTCTCTTAAGAATTCCACCTTGGAATGAAGTTCAAAGCAAAATACCCACAAAATTTTAATTTTTGACCCATTTAAATTTCCACCGAGCAAAATAGAATGCAATAAACAAAGATGTTCAGCACTTATGCGACTTTGGTCTTTTGAAAAGATTTTTAAAACCTCATCAATTAAATTTATATTGCCTACGAAGTTTGCGGTGAAATTTCCACCACCAATTGAAATAAAAAATTCCAACATTACTGCAAAAACAATAAAAGGTTTAAAAGATTGTCTTTAGCACAAAAATTCATTCAATATGAACAGATAAAAAACGAAAAAAATATGCGAAATTGCGATGCTAAGGAGAAGCACAAGAAAATGAAAATTCTATAGCCATCTCTGGAGTATTTGGTGATGGAGGACTATTCATTTTGCACCCTACGCCACAGTGTTATATTGAATTTAATTGGCTACACGCAAAGAAACAAAACATTTGGGGAAAAAAATGTGGAAGTTCTTCTCAAGGTACAACTTTAATAGACCTTCCAAAAATGCTCTCCCAAAGATGTTCTTTATTTTAACTGCGCAGGAAGTTCGTTTGAGTCAATTTCTTTGTAACTCGCTTTTTATACCCTGCGCCACACTGTGGAACATGGTATTATAAGTTAGTGCATATGTTTGCAACACCCAGAAGGAGACGAGATAGACACATGGTGTCTTTGGCAAAAATGCTCAGGGTGGGCTCTTGAGTCGATGTAGCCATGTCCGTCTGTCCGTGAACACATTTTTGTATTCAAAGTCTAGGTCGCAGTTTTAGTCCAATCGACTTAAATTTGGCACAAGTATGTGTTTTGGCTCAGAATAGATACCTATTGATTTTGGAAGAAATCGGTTCAGATTTAGATATATCTCCCATATATATTTCGCCCGCTATGGACTTATATGGCCCCAGAAGCCAGAGTTTTACCCTAATTTACTTTAAATTTTGCACAAGAAGAACAATTAGTACTATAGTCAAGTGTGCCATATTTTATTGAAATCGGTTCAGATTTAGATATAGCTCCCATATATATCGTTCGCCCGATTTACACTCATATGACTACAGTGGCCAATCTTTTACCCCGATTTAATTGAAATTTTGCACAGTGAGTAGAATTAGCATTGTAGCTATGCGTGACAAATTTGGATGAAATCGGTTCAGATTTAGATATAGCTCCCATATATATGTTTTTCTGATTTCGACAAAAATTGTCAAAATACCAACATTTTCCTTGTAAAATCGCCACTGCTTAGTCGAAAAGTTGTAAAAATGACTCTTATTTTCCAAAACTTCTAATATATGTATATCGAGCGATAAATCATAAATAAACTTTTGCAAAGTTCCCCTAAAATTGCTTCAGATTTAAATGTTTCCCGTATTTTTTTACTAACATTGTGTTCCATCCAAGTGCATTAGCCAACTTAAATTTTGAGTCTATAGATTTTGTAAAAGTCTATCAAATTCTGTCCAAATCGAGTGATATTTAAATGTATGTATTTGGGACAAACCTTTATATATAGCACCCAACACATTTGACGGATGTGATATGGTATCGAAAATTTAGATCTACAAAGTGGTGCAGGGTATAATATAGTCGGCCCCGCCCGACTTTAGACTTTCCTTACTTGTTTCATATTTTTAATGGGAAATTTTTTGTGTTTCAAATAGGTTAAAAACAGATTAAGAATTAATAAAATGGTACAAATTATTTAAATTTTGCCAAAAACGATGCTAAATCCTTTGTAGAAACATTTCGAATTTTTGAAAATATTTGATCACAAACGTTATAATGTATTCTAAATCATTAAAAATTTTAAAAATTATTTATTCGTCAAAATATCACAAAATTTCTTAATTCGCATCCAAAACACGTTTCCGAGAAGCGTTAGAATCCATTAAAAATTATAAAAAAATATATAAAAATTATTTATTTGACAAAATAGCACAGAATTTTTTAATTTACATCGAAAATATTGAATTCGGATCACACCTTAAGAAGTGATGCAAATTCAGTGCAACAGCTGTTGAAATGGTTGACATCCGTCCTATGACAAGCCCATGTTAAATTCATCGCTTCTGCGTCAATTTTGCACCACTTCCGGATCCAAAAAGAACATATCCACTACTTTTTTGACGACGCTTTTTTGCGGGTACACAAATTTTGAATTGTCATAGTAAAACTTTAATAGAGTAGTATGTAATGTCGAACATCTTTTCGGTATCAGCCGAACATTTTTGAAATATATGTAAAAAAAACTTTTTTGTGTTCGGTCGAAACAGGGATTGAACCCAAGATCCTTTGGATATAAGGCAGGCATGCTAACCATTGCTACACCGTGGCCAACTAAATGTATGTTTCTGTTAAATAAAGTTTCTGTACATCAGATCGTGGACGCCCAAAACTGTGCTATATAATATAACTGTTTGACTGTTAGAGGTCCTCGTCCGCTGATGGCTAAAACCCAGTGGATAGTGTATTGGCTTACAAACTGTATGATCCGCGCTTCGATTCTCTGTCCAGACGAAAGATAAAATTTAAAAACAATATATACAAAATAAAACAAGTATATACGGCCGTAAGTTTGGCCAGGCCGAAGCTTATGTACCCTCCATCATGGATTGCGTAGAAACTTCTTCTAACGCTTGCCGATGGCAAGGTATCTTAAAACCTCCTAACACCTCCTAAATAAAAAAAGATCGATCCAATACGTATATAATTCAGTTTGACAAAGTAGACATAACATTTTCCACAGAAATAAAATTTTAACAAAATTTTCTATAGAAATAAAATTCTCACATTTCTATGGAAATAAAAATTTTGACAAAATATTCTATAGAAAGAAAATTTTGACCAAAATTTCTACAGAAATAAAATTTTAACAAAATTTTCTATAGAAATAAACTTTTGACAAAATTTTCTATAGAAATAAAATCTTGGTAGATTATTTGTGGCTCGAGTGGCAACCATGATTATGAACCGAATAAAATTTGAACAAAAATTTCTATAGAAATAAAATTTTGACAAAATTTTCTATAGAAATTAAATTTTGAAAATGATGAAAATTTTATTATGAACCGAATAAAATTTTAACAAAATTTTCTCTAGAAATAAAATTTTGACAAAATTTTCTATAGAAATAAAATTTTGACAAAATTTTCTATAGAAATAAAATTTTGGTAGATTATTTTTGGCTCTAGTGGCAACCATGATTATGAACCGAATAAAATTTTAACAAAATTTTCTCTAGAAATAAAATTTTGACAAAATTTTCTATAGAAATAACATTTTGACAAAATTTTCTATAGAAATAAAATTTTGGTAGATTATTTTTGGTTCTAGAGCCAACCATGATTATGAACCGATATGGACCAATTTTTGTGTGATTGGACCAATTTTGGTATGGTTGTTAGCGACCATATACTAACACCTCGTTCCTAATTTGAACCGGATCGGATGAATTTTGCTCCTCCAAGAGGCTCGGAGATCAATTATGGGTAACGGTTTATATGGGGGCTATATATAATTATGGACCGATATGGACCAATTCTTGCGTGTTTCTTAGAGACCACATTCTAACACCATGTTCCAAATTTCAACCGGATCGGATGAATTTTGCTTCTCCAAGAGGCTCCGGAGGACAAATCTGGGGATCGATTTACATGGGGGCTATATATAATTATGGACCGATATGGACCAATACTTGCGTGGTTGTTAGAGACCATATACTAACACCACGTACCAAATTTCAACCGGATCGGATGAATTTTGCTCCTCTAAGAGGCTCCGGAGGTCAAATCTGGAGAACGTTTTTATGGGGGCTATATATAATTATGGACCGATGTGGACCAATTCTGGCACGGTTGTTAAAGATCATATACTAACACCATGTTCCAAATTACAACCGGCTTGGATGAAATTTGCTTCTCTTGGAGACTTCGCAAGCCAAATCTGGGGATCGGTTTATATGGGGGCTATATATAATTATGAACCAATGTGGACCAATTCTGGCACGGTTGTTAAAGATCATATACTAACACCATGTTCCAAATTTCAGCCGGATCGGATGAAATTTGCTTCTCTTTGAGGCTCCGCAAGCCAAGTCTGGGGATCGGTTTATATGGGGGTTATATATAATTATGGACCGATGTGGACCACTTTTTGCATGATTGTTAGAGACCATATACCAACACCATGTACCAAATTTCAGCCGGATCGGATGAAATATGCTTCTCTTAGAGGCTCCACAAGCCAAATCTGGGGATCGGTTTATATGGGGGCTATATATAATTATGGACCGATATGGACCAATTTTTGCATGGTTGTTAGAGACCATATACCAACATCATGTACCAATTTTCAGCCGGATCGGATGAAATTTGCTTCTCTTTTAGGCTCCACAAGCCAAATCTGGGGATCGGTTTATATGGGGGCTATATATAAGTATGGACCGATGTGGACCAATTTTTGCATGGTTGTTCGAGACCATATACCAACACCATGTACCAAAAACATAGATGTGACAGAAGATGCAATTAGCCAGAAAATAGATTTTTTCTTTTTGTTTGAGACAAAGCCATCACATGCTTCACGAAAGCGGCTCTGTGGTATTTTGATCCATTCCCGGTGAATCGCCGTTTTGAGATGATCTACACTTTAGTATGGTTTTTGATAATACTCTCAAAAATGCCCCAGGTGCAAAATTCCAACAGATTGAGATTCGGAGATTTTGAGGGCCTCTGTGCGGTAGAAATAAAGCGATAAACCTCTTTTTAAGCCATTCTTGGTCGACGAATGTTGAGTGCGATGAGCCTTGTTGTAATGTCAATGGTCTGCGCCGGAAATGTTTGTCTGCCTAGTTTTCAATACTGTACATTTTTCCGATAATATTCGGCATTTTTTTTCTGACCGCACGTTCTACGAATACGGATCAGAAGCAACCGTCGGTCATCTCGACACCCCACCCCATTACCATCGAAGGTGAAAATTTTCAGCCATCCTCATTGTCAAGTAAATCCGATCATTTACACCCAAAGAAAAAATTACTTCCTCAGGAACGAAATTTTAGTCAAACGAAATTCCGTCGTAAATAAGGAAAAAACATTACTAATATTGTCGTTAGAATTGTTGTTGTGTCCTTAGAAACCAGTTTCATATAGTTATCACAATAATTGTTGTTGACTAGAAACGAGACATTGTGTGATCGTTTGCCAATCAGGTGAATTCAGCAATGTCTTTAAAAATAGATTTCGATTTGTTGGTACATTAGTGTAGTAACAAATCGAAATCTAAAAATAAGATTAAGGGATTGTAAAGTTATACGAAAGATGATGCACAGTACGGGTGAAAAATGGTTAAATTTTGGAAGAATAATTCTCGTATGTAAATTACATAAGAAATTAACATAAAAAGAACCAAATTTAATCATCTCACCCGGCCAGATCTCGCTAAAGACTATGGAAATGTGTAGTGGCCAACACTGAAATATATATGTATAATCAGGCTTGCGAGATGGGTATCTGGCATTTTCTTTTCAGTAACTTAATGATGTCAATTCCCAGGAAGATTAACCTGTCCAATAAGCTCGAATAAATATTGTAATAATTTCTAGAAATTCCCTTTTGTTATAAAATATTTTCTTGAAGAGCCAATAAAACAGAATTTGTGACAAGTGTTAAAAAGATTTCATTTTTAATTTTTTCATTTTCATTTTTTATTTACTTCTATAGAAAATTTTTTAGCAACAAATGAAAATTTATTTTGTCTAAAATTTCGTTCCTAAGAAAAGAAAGTTTTCTTCTTTCAAGGAGCGAACGTTGTGCAATGGTTAGCATGCCCGCCTTGCATTCACAAGTTCGTGGGTTCGATTCCTTCTTCGACCGAACCCCAAAAATTTTTTCAGCGGTGGATTATCATACCTCAGTAATGCTGGTGATATTTCTGAGCGGTTCAAAGCTTCTCTAAGTGGTTTCCCTGCAATTTGGAACGCCGTTCGGACTCGGCTATAAAAAAGAGATCCCTTGACATTGAGCTTAACATGGAATAGGGCAGCACTCAGTGATAAGAGAGAAGTTCACCAATGTGGTATCACAATGGACTGAATAATCTAAGTGAGCCTGATACATCGGGCTGCCATCTAACCTAACCTAACCTTCTTTCAGTTTAGTCTGTTCACAAATCGCTCAACTTGGAATGGCTCTTTTCGTGCAATCAAACCAACTGCTTGAGTCTTTCCAGTCTAACTTCTTGTGAATCGGTGAGCTGTTGCACTTGTTGAAACTTCAAGGGCTTCCAAGCATCTGTTCTTGCGGTATGTTCAGCTCACGAGCAAGTTTTCTAACACTGCAACGTGGATTTCGGTCAAATATGGCTTTAACTTTTCGGATCATTTCAGGTGTTGTTAACGATTTTTCGTTCACTTTCCGAGTGTGATGCAAAACTGCCAATATCAGGTTACGGCAAATGTTAAGTGAAAAAGATGTATTTACTGTTATGTTTTTCTAGCAATCTTACTATCACCCTTGAATTCCATTACGAATAACTTTATGTCTGAATACAATAGATCAAAATACTTATGTAAGCTTCTAAACAATAAAATGAAATGTCACAGGAAGAAATCAGCTGTCAGACGACAGGTTTAGAAGTGATAGCAACCTGCAGTTGGTTGCAACAAATATCCGCCATCCTGTATAGCAATCTCCTTTATATTGTTAGACTCTGTATAGGTTACCATACAGTCGCCTTCCTGCGACTTTAGCTCTTTCTTATTTCTTGTCATCCTCAGTATATTCATCAACAACTTTCCCCACAAAAGATTCATCCCTCTTGCAACCTTAACCACTCAATTTTTTTCATGAAGGTATTTTGGATCCTTTAATATTTGCTTTATTTTTTTTCGTAGCTTCTTTTGCAAGCTTTTGTTACCAATATAAAGTGTCGTAATTAAAATTGTTTACAAACAATTTTCTGAAGCCATATTCCCCCTCAGCTATCTCGAAAATAATATCTCGATAAAGAAATTAAAACGTAAGCCATATAACGAAACAAACAAGCGGGAAGGCAGCCAAGAAGTAGAAGAAAAAATAAAACAAAGGTGAAAACCCCGAGAGATCACACAAAGCTTTTGTCTTTGTCCAAACATAGAAATTAAAAGATTAAAACTTGTCAATCAACAGGGGGTAAATAGCAGTAAAATTCAATAAAGACCGGGAAACGGGTGTTATCATCGCAATTCCGGAACATCAGTAAAAGTCCTTTGTAAAGCTTTTGAGCAAAGAGTCCCGGCCATACTCATGGCCAAAAATTAATGTCCTTGGTCCTTGGTTCTTTGACAAGTGCAGTCACACATGGAATTAGCTGGACTAACTTACATAGCGATGTGCTTCCGTATCCGTTCTTTTTCATTAGCAAATATTTTCACAGTATTTAAAAAAAAAGATATACCGACATAGCTCAAAATCTAAACGTTATCCTTTACTGCTGCAACAGCTAAAAACTTCCAAAAACATCAGAGAGAATAAAGATAAGATCAGATAAGAATAAAATCGCATAATGGTAATAGCGAATATTATTTACCTTACAAGCAGAGATGAAAGGGTTTGTGATTAACACATTTTCAGAGCAAAACAAGTATATACGGCCGTAAGTTCGGCCAGGTCAAAGCTTATGTACCCTCCACCATGGATTGCGTAGAAACTTCTACTGAAGACTATCATCCACAATCAAATTACTTGGGTTGCGGTAACTTTTACCGATGACAAGGTATCTTAAAACTTCCTAATACCGTAATATAAACCACGTAGTCCATACGTGGTCTATATTAAACTTAAAATGGCCGATTAAATACGTATATAATTAAGTTTGACAAAATTTTCTATAGAAATAAAATGTTGACAAAATAAAATTTTGACAACATTTTCTATAGAAGTAAAATTTGGACAAAATTTTCTATAGAAATATGATTTTAACAAAATTTTCTATAGAATTAACATTTTGACAAAATTTTCTATAGAAATAAAATTTTTACAAAATTTTCTAAAAAGGTTAAAGATTTTGACAACATTCTCTATAGAATTAAAATTTTGACAACATTTTCCACAGAAATAAAATTTTGCCAAAATTTTCTATAGAAATAAAACTTTACAAAATTTTATTATTTTTGCTCGAGTGGCAAGCATGATTATGAACCGATATGGACCAATTTTTGTGTGATTGGGGATCGGCTATTATAACTATAGACCGATATGGACCAATTATGGCATGGTTATTAGCGGCCATATATTAACACCACGTTGCAAATTTCAACCGGATCGGATGAATTTCGCTCGTCCAAGTGGCTGCGGAGTTCAAATCTGGGGATCGGTTTATATAGGGGCTATATATAACTATGGACCGATATGGACCAATTTTTGAATGGTTCTTAGAGACTATATACTAATACCATGTACCAAATTTCAGCCGGATTGGATGAAATTTGCTTCTCTTAGAGGATCCGCAAACCAAATCTGGGAATCGGTTTATATGGGGGCTATATATAATTATGGACCGATATGAACCAATTATTGCATGGTTGTTAGAGACCATATACTAACACAACGTACCAAATTTCAACCGGATCGGATGAATTTTGCTCCTCTAAGGGGCTCCGGAGTTCAAACCTGTGGATTGGTTTATATGGGGGCTATATATAACTATGGACCGATATGGACCAATTTTTGCACGGTTGTTAGAGACCTTATACTAGGAGCATGTACCAAATTTCAGCCGTATCGGATGAAATTTGCTTCTCTTGGAGGCTCCGCAAGCCAAATCAGGGGATCGGTTTATATGGGGGGTATATATAATTATGGACTGATGTGGACCAATTTTTGCATGGTTGTTAGAGACCATATACTAACACCATGTACCAAATTTCAGCCGGATCGGATGAAATTTGGTTCTCTTAGAGGCTCCGTAAGCCAATTCGTGGGACCGGTTTATATGGAGGATATATGTAATTATGGACCGATATGGACCAATTATTGCATGGTTGTTAGAGACCATATACTAACACCATGTACCAAATTTCAGCCGAATCGGATGAAATTTGGTTCTCTTAGAGGCTCCGCAAGGCAAATCGGGGGATCGGTTTATATGGGGGCTATATGTAATTATGGACCGATATAGACCAATTTTTGCGTGGTTGTTAGAGACCATATACTAACACCATGTACCAATATGGACCAATTATTGCATGGTTGTTAGAGACCATATACTAACACCATGTACCAAATTTCAGCCGAATCGGATGAAATTGGGTTTTCTTAGAGGCTCCGCAAGGCATATCGGGGGATCGGTTTATATGGGGGCTATATGTAATTATGGACCGATATGGACCAATTTTTGCATGGTTGTTAGAGACCATATACTGACACCATGTACCAAATTTCAGCCGGATCGGATGAAATTTGCTTCTCTTAGAGCAATCGCAAGCCAAATTTGGGGGTCCGTTTATATGGGGCTATATATAATTATGGGCCGATGTAGACCAATTTTTGCATGGTTGTTAGAGACCATATACTAACACCATGTACCAAATTTCAGCCGGATCGGATGAAATTTGCTTATCTTAGAGGCCTCGCAAGCCAAATTTGGGGGTCCGTTTATATGGGGACTATACGTAAAAGTGGACCGATATGGCCCATTTGCAATACCATCCGACCTACATCAATAACAACTACTTGTGCCAAGTTTCAAGTCGATAGCTTGTTTCGTTCGGAAGTTAGCGTGATTTCAACAGACGGACGGACGGACGGACATGCTCAGATCGACTCAGAATTTCACCACGACCCAGAATATATATACTTTATGGGGTCTTAGACCAATATTTCGATGTGTTACAAACGGAATGACAAAGTTAATATTCCCCCATCCTATGGTGGAGGGTATAAAAATGTTTGCAGTTAAGTTCCAAACTGGCATATGGAATATATAGGCAAGATGACAGGTATGTTCACAGTACGATTTAAAAGTTCGTTAGCTTACATAGCATTAACGGAGCTTCATTAAAAATGGGGGTAAGTATATAATTTATAATTTCGGGGAATTTCGTTTGTCTAAAATTTCGTTCCTAAAGAAAGTATTTTTTCTTTGTGTGTAACTTATTAGTTTGTGAAATAGTCAATAACTACATGATTCATTCAAAGGAACGGAGGAAAAGCACTACTTCCTTTGATGGGATGGCAGGGAACGAAAAGGACTGAGTGAATTAATAGAACGATTTGAAGGAAATAGTTCCTTCACACAAAAAAAAATCATTCCTGAGGAATGAAATTTTAGACAAACGAAATTTCATGTGTTATTTTCTTTAACTGCAAATAAATCGGAGTATAAGGGAAATGTCGCAATGATTGTCTCTAATCTGATTTATTTGCTTTTAAAGAAATTTTTTTAACATCAAAAGAAATCTTGGTTTATTTTTAAATTTCATTCCTCAGAAAAGAAAAGTCTCTTCCAGTGCATGTATAAAAGGAGGAATAAATCCGAGTCACTACCAGGGTTGGCCTGTCACAAATTGTGACTTTTGCGACGGTATAATACGTATATCGCAAAAGTCGTAAACCTAGTGTAGAAAACCAAATTTTGAATAGAAGAAATCCTGAACATTTTTTAATTTAGTTTGACAGCATTCGCTGTGAGCTTCTGCAGAAATTTGTGACAGTTTTCCCATGGTCAAGCCTATTTTCTTAGGTGTTATCGAAATTCCCGATGGTGAGTGTGCAAAATACCTTGGGGTTATATTGGACAGGAGACTGGACTTAAAGCTAAGAAAGGACGAGAAAATCCACGTTTACCCTGTACTCGTGCAAAAGGCAATATGGAAAATGTGGGGGCTAAAACCGATAATTGTGAACATTCCTAAGAATTGAAACTTCTTCGCGCATACCATCGTCTTGGATATCATCGAATTTGCTGCCTAGCTGACGCGACTAAAGTATTTTTAGTTTGCGACTTTTGTTACTTTTTCTACATTTACAACGCGTATGTGACGTTTACGACGTTTACAACTTTGCGAAAGTCGCAAACCTAAAAAAGTTTGATACAGATCATCTCTGATCACGCAGAGAACGAAGGAATATGATCACCTCAAATATATTTCAGGAGGAATATGTTATTTTTGGATGGCGAAACATGGAACATTTTACCATTAAAAAAAAAAAAAATTCTCTTGAAACATTTTTGATGTCTCTTGATATACGGATAATGATTTTGGCCAAGATTAGTATTTGGATGTAAACATTAAACAAAAATTGTTGCCACAAATTATGTTGTATTAAAAATATCTGTCATATGCAAAATATATTACACGATGGTTAGCCTCTGGCCTTTTAATTAATCTATTGCTAAATTTTCATGGTATGGCAAAACGCTTGATAAGTGTCATATTCAGCCCCTTCAGAGTATACATGTAGATTGTGGACAAAAAACCAAAACTGAATTAAAAAGTACTGAACAAAAACATTGGGAAACTGAGGAAAAAAACTGAAATAGTGCATATTATGCATATTTGAAAGGGTAGTAATAGTAGTTGTAGGTGGTAGATTGTAGTAATAGTTGTTGCCTTTACCTTTTTACCGTCTATTTCGTGGGTACCTTGGGCTAAAACTTTATCTACACTCGCTGGATCGCTGAATGTTATGAAGCCAAAACCTCTGGAAAAAGAGAAAAAGAAAAAAAACAGAGAAAAAATCCAAAGTTAGTTTCGTTACGAAAACAAAGTATTCGAGTGTAATGTCAATATTATTATTTGTTGTGTAAATATTACAAAAAAGAAAATAGAACACTTGAAAAATGGAAACGGATGCTAAAAAGTCATGATGAGGAGTTTACAAAAAAAAAAAATTGCATATAAATAGGGATTAACTAAATGAATGAACGTCAATTGCAGTTATAAGTCACACAAATGATGGAGAGAATGACGAAAATGGAGCGTAATACTAAAAAAAGCACGAAAGACCCAGCGCACTTAGTCCATTTCAATTTAAATGTCAGTTTTGTTAATTTTTATTTGTATATCAATTGTTTGATAATGCTAATGGTCATTATCCTTATTGACCAGGATGCAGAGATACATATTGCAATTGGCTTAATATGAAGAAGAACGTTTTTTTTTTATTTTGGATAGACTCGTTAAAGAGTCCCTTAAATAACATGGTTCATAGTAGTATAAGTTAGGATATGTGGAGAGCCAGCCAGTTTTTCAAACTCATTCAGACTATTGAGTCCACTGAGATATGGTGAACTTATATAATCCATATTAAATCTAAGAGGATCTACACAAAAAAAAAAAAAAACAAGTGAACCCACCGTGGAAGAAAATGTAGGTTTATTTTAGAAAATTTTAGCTAAAATAGTTTTCTAATTGCAACATGTTATAAAAAAGTTAATACTTTTTGTCAAACTGAAGAAATCTTTTTAAAAATAATTAATTTTTTTCTGTTGTTTAAGAAAATTTCATATCTGGTCTTAAACAGCGATATATTAGATGCATGCTTCACATCATGGGGTAATGCATTAAATAGGGAAGTACCAATGAACTCAATTCTCTGTTTGGTAATTTGCAATCTACACCTCACTACCCTTAAAGATGTTCTGTTTCTAGTGTTAAAAGCAGATTGATTCCTGGAAATTTTTAACGTAGAATAGCCAATATTTTTCTCAGTCTTATAAATATATAGCAACAACTGATATCTATACAAACCATGTACAGGCAAAATATTTTTAGAAATTTCCGCATATAGTGGTATCGTTGAAAACTTCATGGGCAAGTTAAAGACGGCCTTGAGGGCTTTATTCTGAATGCGTTGTAAGGAACGTAGAGCTGAGGTATTCTTCCATCCAAAAATGACTGCCAAATAACCAAGATGACTCTGCACCAATGACTGATATAGCATCATCTTAGTTTTGGAGTCCAAAAACATTTTAAAAAGAATTCCTAACGGTGGAGCTACTTTGTTCTTCAGACTAGATATATGAGAGTCCCAAGATAAATTATGCTGAAGTAATATACCTAAATATTTCACTTCCTTGACTTCGTTAACTACAACACCATTGATGGATATTGAAAACTCACTAACAGCTTGGTTCGAAGTCGGTCTAAAACGCACCAATTTCGTCTAACTTATTTAACCTTGTATATTCAAGGATCAAGGCCATATCCCTTTCCATAGCGTTTTTTAATGTCACGTCGTTTCTATAAGGGTAAAGCAGACATATATCATCTGCAAACATATACATCCGGCCATCTAACCCCAGATTGGATAAATCATTTATATAGATAAGGAAAAGTAGTGGACCTAAGCAACTTCCCTGCGGAATTCCATGCCTTACGACTGATACATTACTTTCCTCTCCAGATATTACCACATACTGCCTCCGATTTGTCAAAAAACTTCTAAACAATTGTAATTCATCACCTCGAATACCATAATATGACAACTTCCGAAGAAGTACGTGATGATCTACAATATCGAAGGCTTTTGTCAAATCTAAAAATAGAGCACCTACACCTCTATAACCATGATCTATATTACAGTATATATAATTCAACACATTTAGCACTGCTTCATCTGTCCCGCAACCTCATTATTTCATATTATTATTTCATATTTCATTATCCTGGCTTGAATCCATTTCTCGACAACAAGATCCACTACTGGCAACACAGAAATAGGTCGAAATTGATGAAGTTGCGTAGAATTTGACACTTTTGGCATCGGTGTAACTTTGCTTATTTTTAAACAATCGGGGTAGCTGCTGCTATCTACAATATTGTTAAAGATTGGCACTAAGGATGGGGCCAACAACCCCCGGCATTCAACCAAAATGTCTGCCGAAATTCCATCATATCCTGCAGAAGTGTTCCGCTTCAAATTCCTCACAACTTCATCAATTTCCTGAACCTCGACACGATCTAGCACAAATCTGCTCACAGTGCGGCACATCGTCCTGAGATTATTACAATCATCACCAGGAATAGTTTCTATTGCCCCTCTCAGATCCTCTACAGAATTTAAGAACAAATCGTTTAAAAGATTAGCTTTCGCCCTGTTGTTATTCACTGACTGGCCATCATGGACAAAGTCAGGTATAGTACTCTTGTTCCTCCTACCTAGAACTTTATTAACGAATCGCCATGTTTTCGTTACATCCCCACCAACTCTTGACAAATTATCATAAAAGTAATTCTCTCTACAAATTCACATCGCTTTTTTTATAATCCTGCTCACTAGCTTCAGTTGCTTTTCATTCTCTTCCGTCCTATATTTCCTTCTCCTAGCCAGCAAACTCTTTAAATAATATTAAATTTTGAGGATTCAAATTTACCCAGGGCATCAATTCAAATTTCAATAACTTTTTATGCTTGATTTCATATGTCGGTTCGGGCGAATGAACCTTTCCACAGCATTTAGTATAGATCTGGATGGGAGAGATAACTCAATATGGGGCCCTTTATGCTAACTCCTTATGGAGATAACATTTAGGAATTTTCGTCTTACAAATTGAATCATCTTTTCTCCCACTGTACATCTTCTTTTCATATAACTTACAAGTCCCTTAATCTTATTTTTATTTCGTTTTGTTACATAGTAATGCAACAACACGAAATTTATTTTTAGAAAGCTAATTTGTTAGAATTCACCTAAGTGGTGACCAGCCGAACAATGCTCTATACTAAAGGCTGTGGAAAGGTTCATTCGCCCGAACCGAAACATGTACAGTCCAGGCGTGTATAGATTTGTATCAGGCGTTTTCTTTTCAATGGCTCTATAACCATGTTCCTTAATCTATATCTGTCCATAAAGCTCGAAAAATAATTGTATAATTGGAAAATATGAACTATTTCATTTTGTAGTAAAATTGTGCACTATATTTTTATACAATTTTTATACCCTCCACCATAGGATGGGGGTATATTAACTTTGTCATTCCGTTTGTAACACATCGAAATATTGCTCTAAGACCCCATAAAGTATATATATTCTGGGTCGTGGTGAAATTCTGAGTCGATCTGAGCATGTCCGTCCGTCTGCTGAAATCACGCTAACTTCCGAACGAAACAAGCTATCGACTTGAAACTTGGCACAAGTAGTTGTTATTGATGTAGGAATTGCAAATGGGTCATATCGGTCCACTTTTACGTAAAGGGTGATACGGTCAAAATTTGGTCAAGGGAAATCGCGTGTAAATCGGTGAAATCGTTTATTTAAAAAATCAAATTAAATTTCATTTTCAAGTTCAATTAGTATAAAATTCAGGAAAAATATTCAGTTAGGCTTTCGCTTTTCCAAATCCGAATTGCCGGGCCTAACGCTTGACACCTGCCATCAGTTTTTGTACAGCCACCTTGTCCACCTTCTTCGCCGCAGAAAGCCAGTTTGCCTTGAACTGCTGCTAGTCCTTAGCAGTTTTTTGGTCTTCTTTAGGTTCAGCTTGACAATAGCCCAGTATTTCTCAATTGGGCGGAGTTCTGGCGTGTTGGGAGGGTTCTTGTCCTTGGGAACCACCTGCACGTTGTTGGCGGCGTACCACTCCATGGCCTTTTTACCGTAATGGCAAGATTCCAAATCCGGCCAAAACAGTACGGAAAAACCGTGGTTCCTTCAGGAAAGGCAGCAGACGTATATCCAAACACTCTTTCACGTAAATTTCTTGGTTGACAGTCCCTGAAGCTATGAAAATGCTGCTTTTCAAGCCACAGGTACAGATGGCTTGCCAAACCAGATATTTCTTTGCGAACTTTGACAGTTTAATGTGCTTGAAAATATCTGCTACCTTTCCCCTTCCTTTTGCCGTATAAAACTCCTGTCCCGGAAGCTGCTTGTAGTCGGCTTTGACGTAGGTTTCGTCGTCCATTACCATGCAGTCAAACTTCGTCAGCATCGTCGGGGATCGCGCTTTGGTCGTTGTATTTTGTTTATCATCGCGATTTGGAGTCACTACCTTCTTGTAAGTCGATAGTCCGGCTCGTTTTTTGACTCGATGCACGGTTGTAGACGATACACCCAGCTTATTTGCGGCATCTCGGAGAGAGAGGTTAGGGTTTCGCTTGAAACTACCGGCAACTCTCTTTGTCGTCTCAGCGGCTTCCGGTTTTCGATTTCCCCCCGATCCAGACTTCCTGGCTGTCGACAAACGTTCCCCAAACACTTTAATTACATTTGTAACGGTTGATTTGGCAACTTTTAGCGATTTTGCCAGCTTTGCGTGCGAGTAGCTCGGATTTTCGCGATGCGCGAGCAAAATTTTGATACGCTGCTCTTCTTGCTTGGACGGCATTTTGACAACTGAAGAGTGAATTCCAAAATCAAAATAGGAGCAACATTCTACACACACACACACACCTTCAAAATGAGGGGTGTTCAGGTTTTTTAAATGCAAAATTGAAAGAAATACATCAAGTTTATATTGACCAAATTTTGACCGTATCACCCTTTATAGCCCCCATATAAACGGACCCCCATATTTGGCTTGCCGATCCTCTAAGAGAAGCAAATTTCATCCGATCCGGCTGAAATTTGGTACATGGTATTAGTATATGGTATCTAACAATCATGCAAAAATTGGTCCACATCGGTCCATAATTATATATAGCCCCCATATAAACCGATCTCCCGATTTGGCTTGTGGAGCCTCTAAGAGAAGCAAAATTCATCCGATCCAGCTGAAATTTGATACATGGTGTCAGCATATGATCTCTAAGAACCATGCAAAAATCGGTCCATAATTATATATAGCCCCCATATACACCGATCCCCCGATTTGGTTTGCCGAGCCTCTAAAAGAAGCAAATTTCATCCGATCCGGCTGAAATTTGGTACATGGTGTTAGTATATGATCTCTAATGACCATGCAAAAAATGGTCGACATCGGTCCATAATTATATATAGCCCCCATATACACCGATCCCCATATTTGGCTTGCGGAGCCTCTAAGAGAAGCAAATTTCATCCAATCCGGTTTAAATTAGGTACATGATGTCAGCGTATGATCTCTAACAACCATTCAAAAATTGGTCCACATCGGTCGATAATTATATATAGCCCCCATATAAACCGATTCCCATATTTGGCTTGCGGAGCCTCTAAGAGAAGCAAATTTCATCCGATCCGGCTGAAATTTGGTACATGGTGTTGGTATATGGTCTCTAACAACCATTCAAAAATTGGTTCACATCGGTCCATAATTATATATAGCCCCCATATAAACCGATCCCCAGATTTGACCTTCGGAGCCTCGTGGAAGAGCAAAATTCATCCAATTCGGTTGAAATTTGGTACGTGATATCAGTATATGGTATCCAACAACCATGCAGGAATTGGTTCATATCAGTCTATAATTATATATAGCCCCCATTTAAACCGATCCCCAGATTTGACCTCCGGTGCCTTTTGGAGAAGCAAAATTCATCCGATCTTGTTGAAATTTGGTACGTGATAGTAGTATATGATATTTAACAGCCATGCCACAAGTGGCCCATATCAGTCCATAATCATATATAGCCCCTATATAAACCGATCCCGAGATTTGGTTTTGGAGCCTCTTGGAGGAGCAAATTTCATCCGAGTCAGTTGAAATTTGGTACATTGTGCTAGTATATGGCCGTTAACAACCATGCCTAAGTCCATATCGGTCTATAGTTATATATAGCCCTCAGATAAATCGATCCCCAATCACACAAAATTGGTCCATATCAAGTTCATAATTGTATATAGCCCCTATATAAGCAACCCCCATATTCCAATTCTGGCTCTCTACCACGTATGGGCTAACTCACAACTTAGAAAACGATGTTAAGAAGTTTTAAGATACCACAACCCAAGTAATTCGATTGTGGATGACAGTCTTTCGTAGAAGTTTTCACGCAATCCATGGTGGAGGGTACATAAGCTTCGGCCTGGCCGAACTTACGGCCGTATATACCTCATATGCTATCAAAGTCCTTTAAAAACGAGTTAACGACAACTTTATTTTTCAAATTAAGACTCGACTTCTAGTAGAAATTATGCTATGTTTTAAGTAAAAAAGTCTTTAAAATAAAATGGTGAAAAACATGTCCTGTATTTGAACGATTTTTTGGTTTGTAGTCAAGATAAAAAACAAACAACAAATGTAAAGACAATTTCATTAAATTTAAAGATTTTGTTCAGAACTGTTAAAGTCAAGTTGACCTTAGCCCAAACATTTGTTCTTTCATATTATGATACTCATTTTTAAGTCAAATAACTTAATTATAAGGACTTTACGACTTCATTGAAAAGTTTATCGACTTTTGGACAAGGAAAAAATGTTATAGTAGAGAAAGAAATGCGTCTTCTATGCTAAGCGAAATTTGCATTCGTATTTTAAAGACATGAAATCCTTGACCTCACGACAATATTTTTTTCAGTGTAGTTATAGTACAATCTTGATTTGGCAGCATTTTACAACTTACAGGCTTTCCATTCCAGTTTATTCTCATATCCTTTTAATGAATTGTTTTCATTTTATTCTAAACATTCATCCCTTTACCCATTCCAATATGTCAAAAGACTCACTCACATATGATTTCCTACTGTAGAAGGTCCAAAAGTTATGTCTTCTTTGTTGTACAGTTATAATTACTTTAATTTAAAGTTTCCTATTTGCCAAAAGCCAAATAACATCGTCCTTTTGGCAGTAACTGCCATTTGAAATGAGCGCACTCATCCATAGCATTTACTTGTTACTTGGCATTTTTGATAGGTTTCGTTCCATACTCCGTTCACTAGGGGGTTCGTTCGTTCGTTCGTTCTTTCATTCATTCATTTAATTTTATTATTTTTATTTCTTATGTAAAGCAATTTCGACAAGATAAAAATCTATTTAGTTTTTCCACAAAATTTTCCTCATTCATAAATACTTATGGGCACTTTTTCTGAGAATCGTACAAACATTGAAATATTTTCTCTTGTGTATGTGTGAGAATCTACAATTGTGCACTTGTGGATGCCCACAAATACATTCCCACTTCTTTGGAAAATCCTTGTGAAAATCTAAAGCTCACACATCCATTTACACTCATGCCAGTGATATCCTTAAACTGTGTGTATGCTTGTAACAGGACCGACAGACAGTAAGACAGACAGACAAAAAATGGCTTTTAAATGAAGATATCCTATGAAGGAAAGACAAGCACACATCGAATTTTTAATACCCTAGAAAACAAACTCTTATTCGATTTAAGGGCACTACCATGGGTGATTTGATATTTGTTTTGGAAAGGTAAATGGCACAGATAAGTATGAAGGACTAATAAATTTAGATTTTTGTCCTGGTGTCAAATATGCAAAATATAAATGTATAGGAGAATGAATAAAGATAAAATAAAATATTTATAAGCCCTACAACAAATGCAATTCACATCTGGTTAGTAACTTGGTGAATTCGACAACTTCTTTAGTTTCTATTCTAACGAAACTAGGATCACTTGAACTAAACGTTGAAGCAGCTACCGCTACTTCCTGAAGTGAATATAATGGAAAATGTCTTTGTCTATATAAAGAAAATAAAACGAAACTATTATTGGCAAGAACTTGTGTGGAAACTATTGATAAGATTATAGTTCGTTTTGCAGAAAAAATTTGTTATTTTTAAATAATAATTCAATCTTCAATTGGATTCAGCAAGTTTCATATACAGCCTAACTAATGGTGAAGAGTGCAAGAAGTTCGTCTCTGTTCAAATTAAATACATTTCTAAACTTCCTTTAGGGTATCTAAATTGCATGGATACACTTTCCCCAAATTACCCTTACGTCGAGAAAAAAAAGGAAATCAAATTCATTCTTGGTGTTGTGTATTAAAATCAAATTTCATTTTGGAAATCTCAGTGGGAACATTAACAATAACAAATGCAGCTGCATCTCATGCTGCATCATGAATAAGGAAAACATATGCGAAACACATTCACCAAAACAGTGGAACAAATTTGAAATAAATCGAGAAGCAACATCGAGGAGCAATCTTAGTGAAACGTTATGGGAGCAAAATATTGGTCAGGAAGGTTTAAGTGAGGATATCCTTTGAACTTTTATATGAGCACTCTGTCACCATGGGATAATGACAGGGATATAATAAGTATGCCACTTCGTTTGGAACACATCGAAATATCAACTTCTGATCATACAGTGTATACAAAATGTAAAACGCCCACATTTCCTTCAGTTTTATTACTATACCCTCCACCATAGGATGGAGGTATATTAACTTTGTCATTCCGTTTGTAACACATCGAAATATTGTTCTAAGACCCCATAAAGTATATATATTCTGGGTCGTGGTGAAATTCTGAGTCGATCTGAGCATTTCCGTCCGTCCGTCCGTCTGTTGAAATCACGCTAACTTCCGAACAAAACAAGCTATCGACTTGAAACTTGGCCCAAGTAGTTTTTATTGATGTAGGTCGGATGGTATTGCAAATATCGGTCCACTTTTACGTATAGCCCCCATATAAACGGACCCCCAAATTTGGCTTTCCGATCCTCTAAGAGAAGCAAATTTCATCCGATCCGGCTGAAATTTGGTACATGGTGTTGGTATATGGTCTCTAACAACCATGCAAAAATTGGTCCACATCGGTCAATAATTATATATAGCCCCTATATAAACCGGTCCCCCGATTTGGCTTGCCGAGCCTCTCAGAGAAGGAAATTTCATCCGATTCGGCTGAAATTTGGCACATGTTGGTATATGATCTCTAACAACCATGCAAAAATTGGTCCACATCGGTCCATAATTATATATAGCCCCCATATAAACCGATTCCCAGATTTGGCTTGCGGAGCCTCTAAGAGAAGCAAATTTCATCCGATCCGGCTGAAATTTGGTACATGGTGTTAGTATATGGTCTCTAACAACCATGCAAAAATTGGTCCCCATCGGTCCATAATTGTATATAGCCCCCATATAAACCGATCCCCAGATTTTTATACCCTCCACCATAGTCGTGGTGAAATTCTGAGTCGATCTGAGCATGTCCGTCCGTCCATCCGTCCGTCCGTCTGTTGAAATCACGCTAACTTCCGAACGAAACAAGCTATCGACTTGAAACTTGGCACAAGTAGTTGTTATTGATGTACACTGGTAGAAAAATGTTTCGTATTATTAACGAACGGGCTTCGTTGATTATTTTTCGTTAATATTACGAAATGTTTCGTTATAAGAACGAAAATGATCGTTAATACAACGAAATCAATCGTTAAAAGACAATTTTGTGTTTTGGTTTTTCGTTATATTAATGAAACACGTTTCGTTAATATTACGAATATTAACTTTGTAATTTTTTCAAGAATTAGAATAAAAAAATTTTCCAAGATGAAATTATTATAATCATTTGCACATAGAGAGTAACTTTTGGAAACTTTTAAACTAAACAGTCGTTTTATATACTCTGAAACTGGAATTGAAAATTTCATTTATAAAACGAAATCGATCGTTAATATAATGATATGGCTCGTTAAAAAATAAATTTTAAATTGTTATATTTCGTCATATTAATGAAATATGTTCATTAATAATACGAATGGGACTTTGAGTATTTCTGCCTCTCCTTACTCTCTCTCTCTCTGTCTAAAACGTCTCTTCATACTCTCTCTAGCGTGTATGTAATTGGTACATACACATCTTAGTATGGCAATAAGCACATGTGTGCGTGTGCGTCTTGAAAAACAAACGGTAAAAAGTTCAACAGAAAACTTGTCTGATGGGCAAACATTAACAACATTTACGTTCTTTTCGCTGAAGAGTGCACACGCTCATTACAGTTTCTTTGTGAATAATAAACATAGATGGGTGAGGTGAGTTAAATTGGTGTTTTTTGTATATTCGCAAGAAATTTAGTGTACATTTTTAATCTTTAGTGAAAATGCCCCGGGGAAGTGAACTTTCAGATGAAGAAGGCGGAACAATTACGGTGATGAACCTTGGTTGCACAAAAATTGGATAAATGGACACGGTGATACGATTATCATTTTTTGATCTTAGAAATAAGAGGCTTTTTCTTAAGTGAAAGTCACAATATATGTTTATTATATTACTTAATTTATCATTATATATTATTTCTTACTGTATATAAACCATATTCCAAAGATCTTAACAAAAAATAATACACTACCAATTACTACACTCAAATGCGCTAATTGGTTGGGTTTCATTAATATAACGTTTGTGTTCATTTATACAACGTTCGCCTTTCATTCATACAATGAATAATTTTCATTCATACAACGTATAAGCTGCACCCATACAACGAATAAATTTCATTCATACAACGAATAATATTCGTTAATACAACGAAATGTAACGTAATAGCAACGTAATTATTCGTTAATACTACGAAATGTATTCCATAAAGTGTTTCGTAAATATAACGTAAAATTACGTTGTTATAACGAAATGCTACGTTGGCTGACTTTTAATGAAGAATTTCGTTAATACAACGTAGAAATTCATCGTATTAACGAAACTTTTTCTACCGGTGTAGGTCGGATGGTATTGCAAATGGGCCATATCGGTCTAAGAGAAGCAAATTTCATCCGATCCGTCTGAAATTTGGTATGGCGTTAGTATATGGTCTCTAATAACCATGCAAAAATTGGTACATATCGGTCCATAATTATATATAGCCCCCATATAAACCGATCCCCCGATTTAGCTTGCGGAGCCTCTAAGAGAAACAAATTTCATCCGATCCGGCTGAAATTTGGTACATGGTGTTAGTATATGGTCTCTAATAACCATGCAAAAATTGGTCCATATCGGTTAATAATTATATATAGCCCCCATATAAACCGATCACCAGATTTGACCTCCGGAGCCTCTTGGAAGACCAAAATTCATCTGATTCAGTCGAAATTTGGTACGTGATATTAATATATGGCCTCAAACACTCATGCAAAAATTGGTCGATATCGGTCCATAATTATATATAGGCCCCATATAAACCGATCCCCAGATTTGACCTCCGGAGCACCTTGGAAGAGCAAAATTCTTCCCATTCGGTTGAAATTTGGTACGTAATGTTAGTATTGGGTATCCAACAACCATGCAGGAATTGGTTCCTCTCAGTCCATAATAATATATAGCTCCCATATAAACCGATCCCCAGATTTGACCTCCGGTGCCTTTTGGAGAAGCAATATTCATCCGATCTGGTTGAAATTTGGTACGTGGTGGTAGTATATGATATTTAACAACCATGTGAGTTGAAATGTGTGGATGACAGTCTTTCGTAGAAGTTTCTACGCAATCCATGGTGGAGGGTACATAAGATTCGGCCTGGCCGAACTTACGGCCGTATATACTTGTTTTTTTTTTTTTATTTAAAATAACAGCTTTATGGTATATACAAGATATAGATGCCTCAGCGTCTTATAGACCTTGTTGAGGCTAGTTGGCAACGGTAAATTCAAAGCTCAATAAATAACATAAGTCTTGAATATTAACATAAAATGGATATGCAAAAACTAGGTAAATACATTATTTTTCATTTCAATTCCTCACTTTTCCCGTGTCCATAAAAAATAATCAAATAGTTCAGATGACTTTGTATCAGTGCCCTATATATTAGCATTTTCGTGTCAAAGCTAAACCTGTTTTTAAACTTAAATAAGAAACCAATGGCCTGTGCGCATTTCCCCCTTAAATATGCGACATGCCCGTCCCAATTCAAGTTACTTTGAAGGTAAATCCCCAGATACTTTAAACTTGGTACCTCAGTTACTGCTACTCCTTCTATACGTACAGAAAAAGAAGTATTACGATTAACGCGAGGTTGAAAATGTATAACCTTAGTCTTACCGGAGTTAAGATACAATTTGTTGACCCTGGCAAACTCAGAAATCAAAGCTGCATCGCGTTCAATCAATACCTTAACAGCTTGTTCAAACCTATAACCATATAAGACGCAAATATCATCAGCATACAAAAATATCGTGCCGTCCAATTCGAGGTTCACAATATCATTCAAATATATTCTAAATAATAGTGGTCCCAGTACACTTCCCTGTGGAACAGCGTGTTCCACAACACCGACTTCACTCTTCTAGTCTCCTATGGAGATATATTGTCTACGATTTTGCAAGTAATGTCGGAGCAAGTATAAAGTGCTACATCTGATTTCATAATACTTAAGTTTTTCAATTAAAATATTGTGGTCAACTAGATCAAAAGCCTTGGAAAAGTCATAGAAGATTCCCACTACACCTTTATTCCCACCATCTAATTTATCACATATCGAATTCACCACATTTACTGCAGCTTCTTCCGTCCCACATCCTTTCCTGAACCCATATTGGAAATCACTTAGTAGTTCATTACCTTCCAAATATTTAGATATTTGGTTATACAAAAGTCTCTCGAAGATATTATTAAATGTCGATAAAACAGCTATTGGCCTATAACAGTCCACTGTGCAAGCATTAATTTTCTTCGGGATCGGCAACACTTTATGGATTTTCAGTACATTGGGATAGGTCCCACTAATCACAATGTCGTTGAATATTCGAGTTAAATGAGGTATACTCATATGAGAATATCTCAAAACTAAATCAGAACTAATTCCGTCAGAACCAGGACATTTCCCTTTCTTTAAACTGAAGATGACGCGCTCTACATCGTTATCAGTAGCAGTACTAAAATTTAGACGACGAGAAGAAGTATTAAGAGTCCCTAAACTATTAAAATGGTCGCCAGTTAAACATACAATTTTCGATTTCAAATCTCGCACAGATTGCAAAAAATATTCATTGTATAGTCTCGCCATATGGGCTCCCTCAGGTATTTTATTCCCATCAGCATCTATTTAGCACAATGTCTACTTCTTACCTCTTCCTAAACCTTCATTTAGAAATCTCCAACATTTCGCTGGTTTATTTCCAATATCTCGCAGATTTTCTGCATAAAAAACATCCATGGATTGCTTGTAAGCCTTTCTAATAGTTTTACTTATAGATTTTAAACTTTCAGATATGTCCACATTCTCAGGATGTCTTCTTCGCGCTTTCAAAAGCCTTTCCTTTAATGCAAAGAGTTTCATAAGATTCCCATTCACCCATGGAGTAATTTCACGTCTGGTCGATTTCAAATGGGAAGTTTCGACAGTGCTTCGTTCCAAACCTGTCTTAATAACACCTATCAAATTCGAAATATCATTACACAAGTCACCAGTTTCTATAATAATAGGAATCTCCCTCTCCAAATACAAACGTAGGGCGTTGTGATCAAGGTGAGACGTTTAACTTAAAAGTGCTCCCGACTCTGTGAACTGATATGTATATCAATGAATATTAGGTTATGATCTGATACACCATTTTCTATAGAAATTATTGTCAACAAATCACTGATATTGCTGTAAATATGGTCAATGCATGTCATGCTCTCAGGACGAGTCACTAGCAGGTTGTTATTTTCGAAATCAAAGGAAGACAAAACGTCACATAGGTTACCAGATGAGATAGAATCGAAAAAGTTTATATTGGCATCGCCCATAATAATACATGAAGTCCGTCCGTACAAGTAAAGCATATTCTCCAAAAACATCAAAAACGTATTCACATCACATTTTTGTGACCTATAAAAAGATATTAACTTTAACGGGTTTCCTCTCACCTTAACATCATTCAAAGTAAGCACAATAAAATCAATAAAATCATGGCTATCACACAATTCCATTGTGTACTCTACACCTTCACGTATAAACATAGATGTCCCACCGTAACCGTCTGGCCTACAACAATGGACAGAGTTATACCCAGGAATATTATAAATCTGGGCGACATTATTTGACCTCCGGAGCCTCGTGGAAGAGCAAAGTTCAACAGATTCGGTCAGATAAATCGATCCCCAATCACACAAAAATTGGTCTATATCAAGTTCATAATTGTATATAGCCCACATATAAGTGACGCCCATATTTCAATTTTGGCTCTCTACGCACCGTGCAAAAGTCCATATCGATTCGTAATTATTTGTAGACTTACCTATACATACCTTTTGTGTCTAGTTTATACCACGTATGGACTAACTCACAATTTAGAAAATGATGTTAAGAAATTTTAAGATACCACAACCCAATTAATTCGATTGTGGATGACAGTCTTTCATAGAAGATTCTACGCAATCCATGGTGGAGGGTACATAAGATTCGGCCTGGCCGAACTTACGGCCGTATATACTTGTTTTGTTTTCATTTTATTATTCAAAAGAAAACATGTATATATTAGAGGTGTGCACGTGCGTAATATTTTGCTCACGATCACGCACACTCACAACGGAGAAATCTTATTCACGCATACTCACGCACGATATTTTTTGGTAGGACTCACGCTCACGAAAAGAAAATTTGTACTCACGCACGAATATCTTTTAAATGTCGCGACTCACGAAAAATATCGTGACTAACGAAAAATTTTATGAGTGCTTTACCTTTAGAACCTGACTGAAAACATAAGTATGGTTAAAGTCGAGTGCGTTATAAAACTCTTACCACCTAGGATGTCACCAAAAATTATAAATGAATTCAACTCGTAAGCATTTTATGTCCATCAGCGGTATTATTTTCGTGAACGTGTTTTTCCGAAATTCGTTACTCACGCACACTCACGAAGATATTATTTTCGTGACTCACGCTCACGCACGACATTTGGTTGGTTAATCACACTCATGCCATTGCCGTCAGCGTGATTTACGCGTGAGTCGGATCATTTCTGGTATTGTTAGCGGTTTTTTGTCGTTCACTTTTTGGACGTGATTCCACATGTTCAGCATCAAGACAACGAGCAATGGTTCGAGAAACAAACGATTTATTCACATTTAACCCTTCAGTACGAGATGAGGTCCCGCTATAAATTTTTGATTTTTATTCATACATAACTTTATCGTTTATATGATTTGCAGCGTGATTGTTCTTGTAAGAAAGTCTTTTAAGTTGGAATTTTTTAATTTTTATGTTATTGAATTATTAAATCTGGTGTTTGAAGCAGTTTAGTGCGTTTCTGTGTCACTAAAAATTTGATTGTTTTTACTTCAAAAATCCAGTTTGCTCAGAACATCCAACTATCACAACAATATATGGTACCTCTAGGTATACTTATAGGTACCATCAGGGTCTTTCGAATACTTATGCAGGTATCGCTTCCAGTGTTATCACTTATGGGAGGGTTAAGTGATGGAGGGCTCTAACGATAGACACTTGGAGTTTTCCAGCCAAATATAAGCCAATCCCAATATCACGCTTGAATTCGATTACGAATAACTGAATTTCAGATTGCAATAGATCAAAATGCTTTTGTAAACTTGTGAACAATAAAATGAATTGTCACTGGAATAAATCTTTCATTGGTTAGACGAGCGGATACTCTGATTATAAATTTCTATGAATAAGTAGTCAAGTTGCATAATCTCTCTAAAAAATATTGTGTCTCAAAAATGCAAACTATTCTAGGTTCCACTGTAGTATAAGCAAAACTAAATGTAAAAGAAATATTAAACATTACGAAATACACTGAATGGTACTGCATACACTTGCTAACACTAGAAGGGATATCAGTAAGGACGGACTGCAATGCCTTTGGCAAAGCTTCAGTGTGTGCATAGCAGTAGCTTCAATAATCTTCGAATGAAAGAAAATTTGGAATGGTAAGCAGGTTCACATTTTGCTCGTTCAACACTTTGATGTAAATGACTATGTAGTGGTGTAATGATATTTGTATGCAAGTATGGTACATACAACACACACACACACATATATACATGTAGGCACACACTGTTTGTTGTTGTGAATAAAATTTTATTATGTTTGTTGTTGTTGTTGATATTTCTACTTTTGCTCTTTCGGCTACTTGATGCAGCTCATACTGCTTCTAGGACTGGTGGGAATTAAAATCGAAACAATTGCCACAATTGCAACAGAATCATCGTTAATTACACTTTAGTAGCAATGTGAGTTGTGTCGAGAGTTAAGAGCAGCCGTAGAAGAAGATATCTCCAAACTCAATGGTAGATTGAAGATGACGCTACTTTTACGAGTGTGCTGAATCAGTAGCTCATCCACAGCCAGTTCGTTCATTCATTGCGTCATTTATTCATGCTAAGCTTCTTTTTGTCATTTCAAAAATAACAGTGATATTTTACTCTCTCTCTCTCTTCCTCCCTCTTCTTCAGTCTTGCTTTAATCATCATTATCCTTGTCCATGTGTGGAGAAGTGCGTTGGTTCGTTTGAGTGTGGGCTTGACTGCAATAGGGGGTGTGTAGGAGAATTTAAATTCGAACACCTCATACACATTTTGGATTATGCAGTATCGGTTAAGAACCACAAACCTAACCCAATAAACAAAATACGACATGAACAAGATAGATTATAGGAGATTTTTCTGACTTATTTGGATAAAAGACTTACTAACAAATACGTTTTCTCGTGATCTGCTAAGTAGGTCAGTTAATGCGGTAATCAATAAAGTGTGTAGCAATTATTTTGATAAATTTTGTCGGTAAGGTGGTGACCTCTCCCTTGTACGATAATAAGAATAAAAAGAAAACCTCTCCTACCATTTATCAATTAAAGTTGAGGTCCCTTGTCATTGAGCATAATATAGAATCGGGCAGCTTTCAGTGGTAAGAGAGAAGTTCACCACTATACCTAACCTAGCCTTCGTAATATTTTGCGTACGAATACACGCAGAGAAGGAATATGTTCACCTCAAACATGTTTCAAGAGCAAAATGTTATTTTTGTGTGGTGATCATGTAACATGTTTGTCACTAAAATGTTATTTTCTCATCAAATATTACCTGCTTACCGAAATCAGATACATGATTTTCGAGAAAATAACATGGTTGCGAAAACCATGTTACATGGTCACCACCCAAAAATAACATGTTGCTCTTAAAACATGTTTGAGGTAATCATATTCCTTCTCTGGGTGTATATAGAGCCTAGAGTAGAGTTGTCAAAACCGGTTTATCTTTCTTCACCGATTGTCGAAAATCCCTTTTTCAGTGGACCGGTAAAATCGGTGTTTTCAAAGCCCGGATTTCGGGTTTTGTGATTTCAATGAAAAAAAAAAAATATATATATATTTTGTATGGTGAACTGTCCTATAGAAATACGATATCCAGCAGATATCTCAATTCGTTCGAATATTAGCCCTATTCCAACAAAATATTACCACGACCAAGAATATAAATAACAAAATCAGTTACAAGTAGTCTTTAGTCTTTATTCAATTTTTGTAAAACTTATATTTTACAAACCTTTTTTGTTCCCTGGGTTATGTATGCTCCACGCAGATGATTATAACGACAAAAATAATTATTTCTTTGGCAATGGAATTTCCCAATGTTTGGGGCTACCAAAAGACTATGTTCTTCTTGGATACCACCATGAAGGTGAATGCAAGGCAAAATTTTGCATACATGTGGAAAATACGAAAATGATGCTGCTGATGATGCTAGGGTTTCGGTTCGGTTCGGTTTGGTGTAAGTGATAAATGTTCATGTGGCATAGAGTCATAGAGTGAATATTTGATAGACTCATTAAAATGCACTGCAAGATAATAAGCACTTTAATTAAATATATTTACAAGAATAAGTTTATCAAAATAGCATACTCCATACATGCTAACACACACACACACACACACACATGTACATATAGTAGGACATATGTACTGGCACAAAATCCAAGATGTGTGCCATCAAATACCAGGATATACAAAGTTACCATCACAATTATAAATAGACGTCAGTGAGTGAATGTGAGTGGGGATGTATGCAAAACATTTTATTGCTGCTCTTTTGGGTGGCATCATTAAACATCCTTTCTAAGATGATGGTAACTATGCATACATACTCCCTTAACTATGACATTTTAGGGCTAAAAGCTTCACATATTACCGGTCTTCTACATCAAAGACTCATAGAGGAGCATATGATGTGATGCTAACAGTCGCGAATATAAGGCTAAGAGCTAAGACTTTTCTTCAAAAATATTTCATTTATTGGAATGGCATTAAAAAAAAAGTTTGTTCTCCTTTTGACTTTATTCAAAACTTTATAAACTTTAATGAACAATTGATGTCTTATTTAAATTTTAGTGTTACTACGTTCATCATGGGGGTTATATAAAATTATGGACTGATATGAACCAATTCCTGCATGGTTGTTGGATACCATATACTAACACCATGTACCAAATTTCAGCCGGATCGGATAAAATTTGCTTCTCTTAGAGGCTCCGCAAGCCGAATCTGGGGATCGGTTTATATGGGGGCTATATATAATTATGGACCGATTTGGACCAATTTTTGCATGGTTTTGAGAGACCATATACTAACACCATGTACCAAAATTTCAACCGGATCGGATGAATTTTGCTCCTCCAAGAGCCTCCGCAAACCAAATTGGAGCATTTCGTCTGCAGACTATATATATTCCACTCAGCACGTGTCAACCAAGAACGACTTCAAAACGAGATTCCCGCTTCATTGCTACAGCACAATTACCAAAAAAGTCTCCGGATTTCAATATGTTGGAATTTTGCGCTTCGATCATCTTGGAGAGTATGGTTGGCCTAGGAAACTATAAAAATGACGATCATCTCAAGGAAATGGGCTCCACTTTCGTGTAACGTGTTTGGGCTTTGTGGGCCATAATTCGAGTCTAAGGTAGTCAATTTCGACTAATCTAAACTGGGTCTTTAATGTTATTGCTGAGATTTTTTGTTTTTAAATATTAACCCTCTAATGCCCAATCCCGCCTTTAGGCGGGCTTTGTAAAATCAGGAAGCTTTTAGTAAAACACACCTTAAGACAACAAAGATGGGTAAAATAAAAAGAAAACTTTGTAAAATCTGTTCAAGAGGCTTTGCAGCATATACTGAACTTTATCGCATAATTTGTTGTTGTTTCGTTTTCTTGCTTTTGTGTCGTTAACATTGAATATATAATCAGCTGGCAAAAAATTGAGGCACTAGAGGGTTAAAATTAAACAAGTATATACGGCCGTAAGTTCGGCCAGTCCGAATCTTATGTACCCTGTAATCCACAATCAAATTACTTGGGTTGTGGTAATACCAACCGATGGTAAGGTATCTTAAACCTTCTGAACATCGTCTTCTAAATTGGAAGTTAGTCCATATGGGTTATATTAGAAAAAAAAGGCCGATTAAAAATGTATATAATTCAGTTCTGAATCCGTATATATATGGGAGTCTATAAATAATTACGAACCAATATGAACTGTTGCGTGGTAATTAGATAGCCAGAATTGGTATATGTGGGTCGCTTTATGTGGGGGCTATATATGGACCGATATGGACAAATTTTTGCATATTTATTAGAGAGCATACACTTACACCACGTACCAAATTTCAGATCGGATTAAATTTTCTCCTCCAAGAGGATGCGCAAGCAAAATATGGGGATCGGTTTATATGGGGGCTATATATAACAATGGACCTATATGGACAATTTTAGTGTAAATGTTAGAGACCATATACTAACACCACGTACTAAATTTCAACCGGATCGGATGAAATTTGCTTCTCTAAGGGGCTCCGCAAGCCAACTCTGGGGGTCTGTTTATATGTATACGTCAAAGTGGTCCGATTCGGCCCATTTGCAATACAATCCGAAGTTAGCGTGATTTCCACAGACGGACGGACATCCGGACAGAGAGACGCACATTGCTAGATCGACTCAGAATTTAACCATGACCCAGAATATATATACTTTATAGGGTCTTAGACCAATAATTCGATGTGCTACAAACGGAATGACAAAGTTGATATACCCGCCATTCTATGGTGGAGGATATAAAAATATAGCGTTTTATTTTGTTGCATTCCATATCAACCACTCTGCATTTGCTTAAGGACCCAGCGAAAAAATTTGGAAGTTCTTCCAAAGGCACAACTTTAAAAGTACTTCCAGAAGATGCACTTCCATTGATGTTCTTTATTTTAACTACCCAGGAAGTTCTTTTAATTCAATTTTTTATAAATTGATTTGTTCATACTTTTAGTGGGTAATTTTAACTTTTTTTGTTTCAAATAGGTTAAAAACAGAGTATGAATTCATAAAATGGTACAAATCATTAAATTTTGTCGAAAAAAATGCTAAATTCATTCTGAAAAAATTGTGAATTTTTGAAAATATTTGAGGTCAAACCTTTCCAACAAGCGTTAGAATCCATTAAAAATTATAAAAAATTATAAAAATTATGTATTTGACAAAATATAACAGAATTTTTGAATTTACATCAAAAACACTGAATTCGGATTACACCTAAAGAAGTGATGCAAATTCAGTGCAACGGCTGTTGAAATGGAGGACTTCCGTCCTATGACAAGCCCATGTTAAATTCATCGCTTCTGCGTCAATTATGCACCACTTCCGGATCCACAAAGAACATTTTCAGTACTTTTTTGGCGACGCTTTTTTTGCTGGGGAGTTAAATCGGGGAATCGGTTGTGGCTGTACACAAATCTGTCCCGATATAAAGCATCTTCGAACTTGTCCTGCATGTAGATATACACAATTTTGCCACAATAGTCTGTGCTACAATTCGTCTTAGAATTGCAACCTAATCAAGCATAACGGTATGGTAAACTTATTATAACCCATCATCATCGTTTGGTGGCGGGTATGAAAATTACGGCTTCGTAACATAAACAAAGTAAACTTTAGGGATTGGTATTCGGCACTGACCTTCTTGAGAGTAAAAAACTATATACTACATTTCAGGATTGAGGACTTCAGTATTGAGGACTATAACATGATAACTGGCGCATTCAGTAAGACAGGAACAAATTCCCTTAATGTCATACTGCATCTATTGCCTTTAGACATTTTGGCGAAACAGTCAACTGTAACAACGGTTGTGCGGTTGCGCGAGCTATCGCTGTGGTCGGAAAAATTCTACGGTCACAGTTCGGTCCTCAAAATAATGCCAGATGTGCCTAACGTAGTGGATTACACTTTGGCGAGACCACTTTTCGACAAAAAGTTTGAAACTCTAATTTCCAACAGTGAGGCGTGGTGTACACAGACCTTGGGGAATAAAAGATATATAGATTTCTACACTGATGGCTCCAAATTGGATGGATAAGTGGGTTTCGGAGTATATTCTAAAGATCTGGAACTGCGAATAGCGAAAAGATTACCTAATCACTGTAGTGTTTTTCAGGCTGAAAGATTATCAATAAGAGAGGTGGCGAATTGGCTGAGAAGTAATGTTCCAAAAAATGTTGTCATTAATATATACTCAGACAGTCAACCTGCAATAAAATCCTTGGACTCTGTGTTCCTTATCTCGAAAACGGTCATCGACTGCCTCAAATCTCTCAACAAGATGGCTGAGCAGTACAATACTCACCTAATATGGGTGTCTGGCCATAGGAACATACCGGGGAACTGCGAAGCGGATGAGTTAGCATGACTAGAAACCTCTTGGAATGCCTCTGGCTACCTGCAAGCTCTTACTGCGTGAGAAGGCTGTCATAATGGCAAATGTTCGATGGGAGAATTGCAAGGGTTGTAACGACACCAAGCATATATGGCCCAATTTAATCTTAAACTAGATATGCTAGTGTTCTGAAGACGTAAAATATCACTGCTGATATCTGCTATAACGGGTCGCTGCCTGATAGGCGATTTTGCGCGAAGTAGGTTAGGTTAGGTTAGGTGGCAGCCCGATGTATCAGGCTCACTTAGACTATACAGTCCATTGTGATACCACATTGGTGAACTTCTCTCTTATCACTGAGTGCTGACCGATTCCAAGTGAAGCTCAATGACAAGGGACCTCCTTTTTATAGCCGAGTCCGAACGACGTTCCACATTACAGTGAAACTACTTAGAGAAGCTTTGAAACCCTCAGAAATGTCACCAGCATTACTGAGGTGGGATAATCCACCGCTCAAAAACTTGTTGGTGTTGGTCGAAGCAGGAATCGAACCCACGACCTTGTGTATGCAAGGCGGGCATGCTAACCATTGTACCACGGTGGCACCCTTGCGCGAAGTATTATGACTATTGTATGAGCTGTCATGATGAGGAGGAAAAGGAATCAATTAAACACCTCTTGTGTGAGTGTCCTGCATTTTGTGTGAGACGTAAGCAAATTTTAGGGGCAAATAGCTTTAGATTACTGGCGGACCTGGAAAACGTTAACTTAAGCAGTCTGTTAATGTTTTTTGGAACAATCTGGTTGGTTCAACAGAAGAAAATAATCGAGCAGATTCAGCGGTTAAAACTAGAAGAGCCCATATGTAATAGGTACATTTAGTTAATGTGGTATCACAATGGACTGAATAGTCTAAGTGAGCCTGAAACTTAATCGGGCTGCCACTTTAACCTAACCTATCTCTCTCTCTTATATCGTCTGGGGTATACTAAAAATCATTTACTCTCTACCAAATGTCAATTAAAATTTCATTTTAAAATCCTTGAAAGTTTATTTTTTTTATCAACAATTTCCAGACGGACAAATCACCTTTAGCTGTGCTGCCATGATAATCTCCAAATATTTTAAAGATTCCAAACCACATCCCCCAGTGATAAGAATTTATGAAGCAATTACAAGTGAATTGAATAAACAAATAAAGGCAAACAAATGTGGTTTGGGGTGTATCATGGTTGGTACTCTGTGCCCCAGAAATACCCGGTGAGAGGAATAACACTTCACTAATGAGAAAATCCACTTCCCAAAAAAAAAAAAAATGAACTCAACGCCATAAGACGGTGGGCTCTAGAGGAACCATAAAATAAACTAATCTGGGGGAAATGAAACAAGAGAAATATCCACAAATGAAAAATACACTCATCGCCACACTTCCAGCCAGTCATTACATGCTTAGAATTTGTAGATAAAACGTTAGAGATGCTTAAGACTTATAACGGTGGTGGAGGATTGAAAAATCGATGGTGTGGCGAGGGAAACCACGTTTATAGAATTTTACAAACATTTTTGAAACATTTCATCTTCATTTTTTTCCTAAGAATATTTTCATAAGCAAATAAAAAATAATCATTTCATTGCACAAAGCCCTTTCAAATATGAAAAAGAAAGAAAAAAAAAAACAGTCAAATTAAAATAAAATGTCTGCAATAGAATGGCTCCAGCGATTTAGCCATGCCAATATTTACTCTATCATAGGCTCTCTAGATTGCCCGCAGAAGCTTTTGTCGAACATGGAGCAACTATGGCATAGCCCAGAAAACAAAAAGCAAAAAAAAAACACAAACGATGGCATAATGTGTCTCCAGAGAACAATTTGTTGTAAATTTAGATTCAATTTTATGCACACATGAACCACCACACTCCCATTCCCATAACCGTATCCGTTCAACACAAACACGCGCGCTTTAAGAATATCCATACACACTACAAGCATGCACTCCAACAAGCAACACCAAACAATCGACTTAGATAAGACTCCCTATGAATGCCAACAGGAACAACTACCCACCACGCAAGAGAAGAGAAAGAAAAAACAAAACTCATACAAAACAAAAAACCTAGACTGAATTGAAATTTAAATTTGTATGCGTGTATTTGTCATGCATGGTCCATAGGATAAAGATGGGCTAGTAGCATTTTTTCTATGGCAGAGCGTAGCGTAACGGGCATTTGAAATGGTTTTAGTGTGTGCTGTTTTTCTTTTTGTAAATTGAGAATAGCACAGTATTTTCTAACTGAAAGCCATCTTTATCAGGATTTGCATATACCAGCAGGGACTAAAGAGATCAAATCTCAAATTCGCATAGCAAAAGTGTTAGTTGTTACTCAGTGCTGAGGACAAAAAAGTTAAAAAAAAGTTAAAAAAAAAAAAACAAGTATATACGGCCGTAAGTTCGACCAGGCCGAATCTTATGTACCCTCCACCATGGATTGCGTAGAAACTTCTACGAAAGACTGTCATCCACTATCGAATTAATTGGGTTGTGGTATCTTAAAACTTCTTAACATCGTTTTCTAAATTGTGAGTTAGTTCATACGTGGTATATATTAGACAAAAAAGGTATTTATAGGTAAGTCTACAAATAATTACGAATCGATATGGACTTTTGCACGGTACGTAGAGAGCCAGAATTGAAATATGGGGGTTATATACAATTATTAACTTGATATGGACCAATTTTTGTGTGATTGGGGATCGATTTATCTGAGGGCTATATATAACTATAGACCGATATGGACCTAGTTAGGCATGGTTGTTAACGGCCATATACTAGCACAATGTACCAAATTTCAACTGACTCGAATGAAATTTGCTCCTCCAAGTGGCTCCAAAACCAAATCTCGGGATCTCGAGATCGACTCAGAATTTCACCACGACCCAGAATATATATACTTTATGGGGTCTTAGAGCAATATTTCGATGTGTTACAAACGGAATGACAAAGTTAATATACCCTCATCCGATGGTGGAGGGTATAAAAAAAAAAGAAAAAACAAGTATATAAGGCCGTAAGTTCGGCCAGGCCGAATCTTATGTACCCTCCACCATGGATTGCGTAGAAACTTCAACGTAAGACTGTCATCCACAAGTTTCAACTCACTCGGATGAAATTTGCTCCTCCAAGAGGCTCCAAATCCAAATCTCGGGATCGGTTTATATTTATGGGGGCTCTAAATGATTATGGACTGATATGGACCACTTTTGGCATGGTTGTTAAATATCATATACTACCACCACATACCAAATTTCAACCAGATCGGATGAATTTTGCTTCTCCAAAAGGCACGGGAGGTCAAATCTGGCGATCGGTTTATATGGGAGCTATATATAATTATGCACTGATAGGAACCAATTCCTGCATGGTTTTTGGATACCATATACTAACATCACGTACCAAATTTCAACCGAATGGGAAGAATTTTGCTCTTCCAAGATGCTCCGAAGGTCAAAACTGGGGATCGGTTTATATGGGGCCTATATATAATTATGGCCCGATATCGACCAATTTATGCATGGGTGTTTGCGGCCATATATTAACATCACGTACCAAATTTCAACTGAATTGGCCTTCCTAGAGACTCCGGAAGTCAAATCTGGGGATCGTCCGATCAGCCGGATCGGATGAAATTTGCATCTCTTCGGGGCCTCGCAAGCCAAATTTGGGGGTTCGTTTATATGGGGGCTATACGTAAAAGTGGACCGATGTGGCCCATTTTCATTACCATCAGACCTACATCGATAACAACTACCTGTGCCAAGTTTCAAGTCGATAGCTTGTTTCGTTCGGAAGTTAGCGTGATTTCAACAGACGGACGGACGGACGGACATGCTCAGATCGACCCCATCCTATGGTGGAGGGTATAAAAAACTCTCTTACATTAAAAAAAATATTGTGGTGAGGTCAAAGATTTCATGTCTTTAAAATACGAATGCAAATTTTGCTTAGCATAGAAGACGCATTTCTCAAATATAAATCTTTTTCCTTGTCGATAAACTTTTCAATGAAGTCGTATTGTTCTTATAATTAAGTGATTTCAATTAAATTTTATTTTATTATTTTTTACAACTTTCGACATGAATTAACAAAATAACAGTCACCTCCCTGGCGGCAGGTTCTATGCACCGGATTGACCCGATAGGTCCTACTCATCGGCCGCGGGCTGCCACATCAGTGTATGTGTTGTTCCGTCCGTTTTTTTGTGTTGGAGGAGGTGTATCCCTGGGAGCCTTCTCCGCATACATTTGGTCCAAGCCGGGACAGAGAGGGAGAGAGAGAGAAACCCCGGACCATGGTATTATGCAGTCTGCCGAAACCTTCGGTGAGGTGTAACCGGTGCCTGGAGTATGTGCACTTCCGGAATTGCTCCCGACTAACTTCGCTGCGTGAAGTCATACTGACATCGTGGCAGGTTGTTGTGCCAACGACAACAGCAGTGCGTCATAAGACTACGTGACCCCTCCGATATCTCCCGCGCAACAGCATCTTACACCCAATATTGTTGTACCAGTTTCGGATAGTGGATCGGTTTTGCAATTTAATTGGAACGAGCTCCGTGGTAAGATGATTGAGATTGTAGACTTTATGAATCGGAAGAGAGTAAGGGTCGCAGTCATCCAAGAGACGAAGCTGTATGACACCTGCTGTTTGCTCCATTGTGGTGGTTACAATGTCCTAAGCAAGGATAGCACAAGAACTGGAGGTGGTTGCCTGAATTTCATATTACACCGTTCCGTGAAGTATAAACCTGTCTAGCTTTGTGCCTGAAACTAGTGACCCCTACATGGAATATATGGGGGTAGTAGTCAAGTCTGGGCTACCGAGATAGAGATAGAGGGACATAACCAATTGGTGCTAAATAGGAGACTTTAATGCCACCCACGATCTTTGGCATTCCCTCCTTGATAATGACCAGAGAGGCATAGCTTTGATAGAGCAGATAAATCACTCTACATTTTGCACAGTGAACGAGGAGGGCACCCACGAGAATGATGGGTGAATTGCTGCAATCACCCATAGGTTAGGTTAGGTTAGGTTAGGTGGCAGCCCGATGTATCAGGCTCACTTAGACTATTCAGTCCATTGTGATACCACATTGGTGAACTTCTCTCTTATCACTGAGTGCTGCCCGATTCCATGTTAAGCTCAATGACAAGGGACCTCCTTTTTATAGCCGAGTCCGAACGGCGTTCCACATTGCAGTGAAACCACTTAGAGAAGTTTTGAAACCCTTAGAAATGACACCAGCATTACTGATGTGGGATAATCCACCGATGAAAAACTTTTTGGTGTTCGGTCGAAGCAGGAATCGAACCCACGACTTTGTGTATGCAAGACAAGGCAATCACCAATAGCTCGCCAGATATTTCTGTAGCGTTATCTGATAAATGGTGTATCCTGGCAATTATGGGGAGGTGGTATGATCCCAGTGAAATGACGGGATTGGGATCAGACCAAAAGAAAGCCCACTGGGAAGGCTTCAGAGAATACACAAATCGCCGCTTCAGTGATCACCAGTCTCCCTTCAATCTTTATGTTGCCAAAGGGTGTTTCGGGGCATCATTGCCAAAGGGTGTTTCGGGGCATCATCATATCTACTCGTTGAATTGTCCACGTTAGGCCCAACTTCCCAGCAGAAACGGTGGGACTCACCGACGAGTGTGATGAGCGCCGTCGTACTAACCCTGCTGATCGTAGAATTAGGGCACTGAACCTAGAGATTAGTAAGATAGTCCACGAGCACAAGCGGAACAAATGGATAGAGCACCTGAAACAATGTAACTTCGGCAGAGGAACAGTTGTGGTCAACATTGAGGGCCTTCTCTATTCCGAAATCCCGAACTAGGGAAAATGGGATTTCAGTAATGTTTGGTGACGTAACAATGACTGATCCGAAGATTTTCCGCGAGATTTTTCAACCAAAAATTTGTCGGGCATAGCGAGAGTGATAGAGCGAAAAGGAGAGACATTTGTCGCATCCGCCTCTGAGCCGACAATACACCATAATTTACCACATCCGAAGTTACAGATGTCATGAACAGCGCAAAACCATTTAAGGCAATGAGCCCCGACGGAATCTCTTTGCTAGGTTAGGTTATGTGGTTAGGTTAGGTTATTCAGTCCATTGTGATACCACAGTGGTGAACTTCTCTCTTATCTCTATGCTAATGGAGGAATACTGGTGGTTTAGTACTCCCAGTATTCCTTGGAATCGCTCATTATACCCGGTGTCTGGAAAAAGGATAGGATGAAAACACCACATTTGATCAATTAAATTGGTGATTAAATCAGGAAAAGCCATACGTTTCTAAGAATGTTGACCTGTTGAGAAAATGACGAAATTTCGGGATATTTCCTTTAGCGGAATACCTAATATGTGGGGCAAAATACTGTTCAGCCTTCTATTTATGAATTTTCTCTGCCTTGTTAACTGTTTTAACCTTTACATATTCCATACTGAGACACACACACACACTAACATAGTAACTCTACACGTTATACTCGAATCGAAATTTGCATTTGTATAACGTTAAGTTACTCAAATAAAAAGAATTCTAATGAGTTTATGCGGTGCTCCTATTCATGTGAACATCTACATATAAAGGATTTTCATGAAAGTAAGTAACACATTCCTATATGTTAACAAATACAATAACAATTTGTTAAAGAAAAAGAAATCGAAATAAATACCATTCCATTCAACCTCATCCTCATTAATGGTGGGAAAATTTCATGTGTTTTTGAAATCATTCCTAAGGGTATATATCTGTCTGTCGACCATATTCTTCAGACCGATACAAATCAATTAAATGATATAATCGAAGTATCTGTGTTATTTCAAATGAATCATAAATTACAATATTATGACAGGTATAAAATATTTAAATTTCAATTCGCCATGACATTTTCAATTTCAAATGAATAACGGTCGCATAGGAAATTTCATAGAACGATGAAGGCTAATTTTAATAAAACTCATATATCGATTTATTACGTATATAAATTCGAATATTTAATTTATGTGGACTAATATGATAGATGGATAATTACCCAGCAAACAATAAATAAAAGTTTTTCTCTTTAAGTCCATGGAGACTACATCAGATTCTGGATTTATAAGAACAATTTTTATTTACATATATTTAGAGGACTTTTAAACATCTCTAAGGTTGCAAGAACACACGACGGCTTACCCAGCAAAAACTCTCATTACCCGTATCGAAAAATTGTCGATACGATTTAAAATTTGGATCACGGCATTCGATCGCAATTTGATGCTATTTCTCTAGTATTGCCAACAGCAGCAGAAAGCATACGTTTTTGAAAATCTCAAAGTAAAACGTGAATTGTATTGCATTATATCTTATGGGCCGATATCTCTTGTTACATTCCTCCGAATTCCTTCCTAATTCGAGGATAATATTAATATAAAATAATAGGGCGACAAATAAGGGATGAGAGTATCCAATGTCATTGATGTAAGTTCATGGATTTTAAATGGTGTGCACTGTTAGAAAGTCTCAATGGACGATTTTGGCTGACGAAGAATTGTTATTTGGAGGAATATAATTTTTGGTGACATGTCAAAGTCAATTCTATCGATATTAAAATTTTCTGCCTCTAAAACCTTTGGCCAGTGGAAGCTATCATCATTCACTATTCTTACATGGTGCGCAAGAAGCGTTGTGTTGTCATGGTATGGTAATTGAATGATCACAATCTCTTGGATATCGCTCTTGCCTGTTTTTATATGTTTTTTTTTTTTTGCCAAGCTGGAATGCTCGCTGCCGAACCACCGTTGCCACAGTTGGTAGAATTCTACCAAAAATGGTAGATTGTTTATTGTTTGGTAGAGTGGTAGGATTTGTAATGTTTTTGTAGATTTTGCAAAATATTGAAATAACATTTTGACAAAATTTTCTATAGAAATAAAATTTTGACAAAATTTTCTATAGAAATAAAATTTTGACAAAATTTTATGTAGAACTAAAATTTTACGAAGATTTCTATGGAACAAAATTTTTACAAAATTTTCTATAGAAATACACTTTTGGCAAAATTTTCATTAGAAATAAAATTTTTACAAAATTTTCTATGGAAATCAAATTTTTACAAAATTTTCTATAGAAATAAACTTTTGATACAATATTTTGTAGAAATGAAATTTTGACAAAATTTTCTATAGAAATACAATTTTTACAAAATTTTCTATAGAAATAAAATTTTGACAAAATTTTCTATGGAATAAAATTCTTACAAAATTTTCTATAGACATAAAATTTTGACACAATCTTCTATAGAAATAATATTTTGACAAAATTTTCTATAGAAATAAACTTTTGACAGAATTTTCTATATAAATAAAATTTTGACAACATTTTCTTTAGAAATAAAATTTTGACAAAATTTTCTATAGAAATAACATTTTGAAAACATTTTCTGTTTATTCTATAGAAATAAAATTTTGACAAAATTTTCTAAACAGATAAAATTTTGACAAAATTTTCTATAGAAATAATATTTTGACAAAATTGTCTATAGAAATAAAATGTTCACAAAATTTTCTATAGAAACAAAATGTTGACAAAATTTTCTACAAAAAAAAAAAAAAATACACAATGTGATGAAACTATAAATTAATAATTATACCCTAAACCACATAGTGGTTAGGGTATAATAACTTTGATCTGGCAAAAAAAGTGCCTACCAGAAATATTGATTTTAGACCCCATAAAATATATACCGATCGACTCAGAATCACCTCTTGAGTCGATCTAGGTGTCCGTCAGTCTGTCCATGTATTTGTTGTTCACAGGATTCTGGTAGCAATTATTAGCTGATGTTGATGTAATTTCGTACAGGGAGTTTTTTTGGGCACAAGGACGAACGCTATTGTATTTTAAAAATCGGGTCAACTTTAGATATAGCTCCCATATATCTGTATCGCCCGATTTTGACAAATGGGGTCACGTTGCTCTTTTTTTTAGTAACCTATCGTCGTCAAATTTGGCACAAAGTAATCTTTTGCATCACCCTTTAAGTCTACAAAATTTTATCGAAATCGGTTCAGATTTAGATATAGCTCCCATATATATGTATCGCCCGATTTTACCAAATTTGGCTATAAAAACCTTATTTATTAAGCGATCTGTCTCAAGCTTGGCTTACTCTAATATTTTATGGTACTGATAATATGTGCTAAAAATCAGTGAAATCGGTTCAGATTTGGATGTGGCTCCCATATATATTTATGTATCGCCCAATTTTTCCAAATTTGGCCGTAAAACCCTTATTTATCAACCGATCCCACTCAAAGTTGGCTAAATGTAATCTTCTGTAGCACTAACTGTATGTACAAAATTTCATCGAAATCGGTTCATATTTAGATATAGCTCCCATATATATGTTTCGCTCGATTTTGAAAAATTTGGCCGTAAAACCCTTATTTATCAACCGATTGTACTCAAAATTGGCTAACTGTAATCTTCTATAGCACAAACCGTGTGTACAAAATTTCATCGAAATCGGTTCATATCTAGATATAGGTCCCATATGTATGTATCGTCCGATTTTGAAAAATTAGCCTCTAATTACCTTATTTTTTTACCATTGAGGTCTCATTTATTAACTGATGGTTATATAAATTTTGCACGATGTAACCTTCTCTGGTATCAATCAGACCTGCAAAATATCATCCAAATCGATTCACATTCAGATATAGCTCCCATATATATGCATCGCTCGATTTTCCCAAATTTGACCATAGTACTCTTAACCAATGTTACACAAATCTCAAATTTTGATGAACTAACCGATCGTATTTAGATTTACATGTAGCTCTTACATAATAATATTGCCCGGTGTTTACAACTTTGTAGTACCCACAACTAATTTAACGATTTCCTCTTTTTTAATAATGGACCCAATATTAGTAGCACACTAACTCTATAGGTGCAAAATCAACAAATATCAGACATTTCTGCTCAGATTGTGACAAGACTCTCATAACCATGTACCCCTTATTGTTCTTGAATATGGAAATACGGTTTATCTCACAAGCATAAACCATTGATACCCCACAAACAATATTTACTAATTCCGTAGGGGTGGTTTAGGGTATGATATAGTGAGAACCGCCCGATTTTCTAGTTTTTATACCCTCCATCATAGGATGGGGGTATATTAACTTTGTCATTCCGTTTGTAACACATCGAAATATTGCTCTAAGACCCCATAAAGTATATATATTCTGGGTCGTGGTGAAATTCTGAGTCGATCTAAGCATGTCCGTCCGTCCGTCCGTCCGTCTGTTGAAATCACGCTAACTTCCGAACGAAACAAGCTATCGACTTGAAACCTGGCACAAGTAGTTGCTATCGATGTAGGTCGGATGGTATTGAAAATGGGCCATATCGGTCCACTTTTACGTATAGCCCCCATATAAAGGGACCATCAGATTTGGCTTGTGGTGCCTCTAACAGAAGCATATTTCATCCGATCCGGCTGAAATTTGGTATATGGTGTTGGTATATGGTCTCTAACAACCATGCAAAAATTGGTTCATATCGGTCCATAATTATATATAGCTCCCATATAAACCGATCCCCAGATTTGGCTTGCGGAGCCTAAAACAGAAGCAAATTTCATCCGATCGGGCTGAAATTTGGTACATGGTGTTGGTATATGATCTTTAACAAACATGCAAAAACTGGTTCACATCGGTCCATAATTATATATAGCTCCCATATAAACCGATCCCCAGATTTGGCTGGCGGAGCCTCAAAGAGAAGAAAATTTCATCCGATCCGGCTGAAATTTGGTACATGATGTTGGTATATGGTCTCTAACAACCATGCAAAAATTGGTCCATATCGGTCCTTAATTATATATAGCCCCCATGTAAACCGATTCCCAGATTTGGTTTGCGGATCCTCTAAGAGAAGCAAAATTCATCCGATCCGGCTGAAATTTGGTACATGGTATTAGTATATAGTCTCTAAGAACCATTCAAAAATTGGTCCATATCAGTCAATAATTATATATAGCCCCTATATAAACCGATACCCAGATTTGAACTCCGGAGCCACTTGGACGAGGAAAATTCATCCGATCCGTTTGAAATTTGCAACATGGTGTTAATATATAGCCGATAAAAATCATGCCAAAATTGGCCCATATCGGTCTATAGTTATATATAGCCGATCCCCATTCACACAAAAATTGGTCCATATCAGTTCATAATCATGCTTGCCACTCGAGCAAAAATAATCTAGCAAAATGTTATTTCTATAGAAAATTTTGTCAAAATTTTATTTCTATAGAAAATTTTGTTAAATTTTATTTCTATAGAAAATTTTGGCAAAATTTTATTTCTATAGAAAATATTGTCAAAATTTCAATTCTATAGATAATGTTGTCAAAATTTTAAATCTTTTGAAAATTTTGTAAAAATTTTATTCCTATAGAAAATGTTGTCAAAATGTTATTTCTATAGAAAATTTTGTTAAAATCGTATTTCTATAAAAAATTTTGTCCAAATTTTACTTCTATAGAAAATGTTGTCAAAATTTTATTTCTATAGAAAATTTTGTCAAACTTAATAATATACGTATTTAATCGGCCATTTTAAGTTTAATATATACCACGTATGGGCTACGTGGTCTATATTACGGTATTAGGAAGTTTTAAGATACCTTGTCATCGGCAAACCAAGTAATTCGATTGTGGATGATGCAACCCAAGTAATTCGATTGTGGATGACAGTCTTCAGTAGAAGTTTCTACGCAATCCATGGTGGAGGGTACATAAGCTTCGGCCTGGCCGAACTTACGGCCCTATATACTTGTTTTTTTTTTAATTTTTACATTCAAGTGAACTTCCACAGTTAATTCCACAAATAAAATTCATTGAAAATGACCCAAATTGGATCCAAACTACTTTTTTGGAAGGTTTTTTGCCGGGTATTCGTATAATGAAATTTATAAAATTACTAGCGTACCCCGGCCCGCTTCGCAGCGCCTTCCGAAGCATATTTGGAGGAATATTTTGCGTTAACTTAGTCAACTATATTCTTCGTGCTGAAAACAAATTCGAAAAGATTTGAATTCTTTTAAACAAATCGGACTACTTGATTTTTCGTTTATAGGTACAAATAAGGCGGGAGAGGGTGTACCTTCTTCTATATTTCTTGTGAATTTTAAGTGTGGTTTGTCAAGGAAAGGTAACCTTCTCCTCAACATATCTGAAAAATAAGCACTATATTATAATAACATTAAAGAATTACTGTTTCCCATCCAATAAATCGGAAAAAGCAAAAATAGTAAAAAATTTTGCCACATTAACATTTGTTAAAATGTTGGAAAATGATGCACCCTCTACGTTGGCTGCCAATTTCATGTAAATGTAAGTTCTTTACTAAAAAGAAGTCTGGCAGAAGCCTGTACAAAAATCATAAAATTATGTACCGAGCTCCCATTTACGGACAACCCTCTACTTTCAATTTAAGAAAAAAAAAAAGGACAAAAGGGAACCCTCCCCCCAACTTCGCTCCACTCCGACCTGATATCGGACTATCACGTACCCTATATTAATTTCGCAACTACTCAATGGTCCCTATAAATTCTATCGCAGTAAATCGACACAGTTTATTTCAATTTTCCCCTTCCCCAACCAGATATCGAAAAATCATATACTAATTTAAAAATCATGTATAAATTTAATCACCTCCTCCCACGTTCCCTGTAAATTTCAAGTAGATCGGCGATGTTTAAATTTTGCTCTATTGTTTTAAAGGGACGTCACTTTCCACGATACAATATCGACAAACACCGTAGTGAATAGCACCCCTAACCTTCCCTGAAAATTCTTGAAACTTTCCTTCAAGTGTGGGGCAAGGAAGGTTGCCTCTTCGTTCATAACCTTCACCCACTGCCTATGTAAATTTCAAGAAAACTTAAGAATTGTTTTTTTTTTTTTTTGCAGTTTTAGACGGGGACCTCCTCCCCGACTAAATATCGAAAAGTGATGTAGCGTATCTTTTGTAAACGTCCCAGAAAATGTCAAGCAAATTATAAGCCTAAAAGGGCGGTCTCTCTTCCGTCCAAATATCACAAAATGAGGTATCAACTATTAATATCGTAACCTCTCCCCAGTCCTCTGTAAATTTCAAGTAACTCGGTAAAAGTTTAATTGTTTCTCTGTATGTACTTAAGAGAAGCGGATGTCTCCCTATGCCCTTTTATTTTTATTAAAAAATCGAGAACCTGATATGAATTTCATAACCCATTTTTTCCGTAAAATTTCAGTCGGAGGAGTTTAGTTTTGTTTGTACTTTCAAACAAAAAAAATTCGGACAAAGGGGTGGTCCCCCTCCCCGACCAAATATCGAAAAATAATGTAGCGGATTTTTGTCTAGATGCCAACCCTAACATTCAATGAAAATTTCAAGCAAATCGCATAATTTTGTTCCAAGTTTCAAAAAGTAGGGCAAGGGGGAGGTCCCCCTCCCCATCCACATATGAAATCATCGGGTACCCCATATTAATTCCATAACCTCACCACATGTTCTCTGTAAATCTCAGATAATTTAGAGAATTTTAGTTTTTTTTCACTGTACTTAAAAAAAAGTCGAACAAAGGGGAGGCCCCCCTCCGCCCGCAAATATCGAAATAAAGAGGACCGGATCTTTGTCTAGATGCCAACCCCAATCTTCAATGAAAATTTCAAGCAAATCGGTCAACTTTGGTCCAATTTTCAAAAAGTCCGACGAAGGGGAGGTCCCCCTCCGCGACCAGGTGTCAAAAAATGAGGTACCCTATTTTCACCACATGAACGCCCCCTACGATCTCTGAAAGTTTCAAGTAAATCAGTTCAGCCGTTTCGGAGCCAACTCGATACATACAAACAAACAAATAAACAAACATAGATTGAATTTTATATATATAGATAAAAAGATTACTTAAAATCGATTGGATTATACGATGTCTAAAATCTCAGAAAGATATTTTTGTAAATTTCCGCGAACCACAAAGGACAGAAAACTAACATATATAAGAAATAAAAGGATTCACTTGATACTGTTTAGAAGTGAAATGTTGCAGTACATTAAACTATTTCACTTTAAATTAGAAAGATGTCAACTCATGGTAAAAGGTCTATTTTAATATTATGTCATACGTTTTCTATGACTTCCAATGGTGTTAAAGCCAAAGAAAGTAACATCCTTCTAAGCCATATAACATTTGCACTTCTGCACATTCCATTTTTATCTTTTTCATCATTATCGTTCTCATCATTTGCCGGTAAAGGAGAAAGTTTCCTTTGTTAGAATAAGAAAATAATTTCAAGACGGATAGCATCACACCTACACATAATAAAAAAAAGCGCATGGAAAAAACGAGGTGATTCCGCATCATCCCATGCAATAAAAATCATCAACATCATCAGCAAACGCTAAAGTTCCTCTTTCATTGGTAGCCGCCCAGTAGCCGCATCCGCTTTTGCAACTTGAAGTTGGAAACAAAACAAAATATCGCAACATCAAAACCATCTTTAGCCAAGAGCCAGACAGACAAGAGGTCCTTGTTGTATCTGGAGAATTTAGTGCATAAATTTGCAAGAGCACGCAATAAACAGGACACAACAGATTCAAGCCACACCGGGACAAGAGTAAGACGAAGAAGAAATAAAAAAAAAAAATACGAAAAAAACAACATAGAGTGCGTGCTCAAGAAGTTTTTTTTTTTTGCCTTTTGGAATAGTATTTTTCCAGCTACTGGGCTTCCTCTGTGCTCTGTTTATTCATTCGTGTTTTCTTGCACTTGCAGACGATCTTATCCGTCTCAGTGTTCATCTTGCCTGTTCAGTAAAACACAACATCCAACGCATAGAATTTTCTACAGAGCAAGAAAAAAGTATAAACATTTAGATGGGAATGAAAAAAAAATTAGCCCTACTATAAATACACCACCATTTTGGCCAAGGGTTAATTTTATTAGGCGGTGAGGCTAAATCTTTTCTGACCACCTACATAGAATTTGTCTAACAGTTTAGGTTAGCTACAGTGGCAGCCTGTTATATCAGGTACACTTATTCAGTCTATTACGATGCCACAATGGTGAATTCCTTGTTATCACTTAGTGATGGCCGATTCCACAGCCAGAGAAGGAATATGATCATCCTTTTTTATAGTCGAGTCCGAAGGGAGTTTCAAATTAGAATGGAATCACTTAGATAAGCTTTGAAATATTCAGAAATGTCTCCACAATTACTGAGAAGGGATAATTTGGTCGAAGTTGGAATTGAATTTTTTTCTTATCACTGAGTGTCCATGTTTAGCTCACTGGTCTTATTTTTGGCACATTTTTATATATTGCCATAACCTTGCTATATACCAGCAAAAGATCCAAATCCCTGACCCACTTCGTCGCACTTCTTCTGGCCTGACCTAGCCTACTTATGTTACGCATTAATTTTCAAAGTGTATTCTTTGTGAGGAATACAAACAACACAAGGAAAAGACAACCAACAACCACTTAAACATGTTCCAAGAGGAAATTGTTACAGAGGGAAAAAATAAAAAAAAAAAAAAAAAAACTAAACCGTCTCAATTGGAATATGAAGAAACCAAAGCTGGACAAAATTGCACAGTAACGGCTAGCTTACGACTTTGCGGTTACTCCTTCTCTAAGGAAACATGTCCATGCGATGATGGTGATGTTGTGTTGGTAAGCAAAAGAAATGCCCTTTATCTGCATATTACTGCATAATATTTACGAGATATTAAATGCGTTCTATTATGGAGGATCGTTTGAAAATGATCAGAAATTGAAATATTCAAAAGCAGCAATCCTCCTATGCAACTGGGAAATATTGTGTGTACACAATGCGGGATTGACAACAGATGGTCTAGTTTGGAATATACGCAGCAGACAATACTGCAACTATATTCATATTCAGCAAGTGTCAGTTGCACGGTTGCCACAGTTGGTTGAATTCTACCAAAAATTGTAGATTTTCTACTGTTTGGTATATTGTAAACTATCCCTCTCCAACTAAGAGATACTACACATACCTCCTTTACGAAAATAAAAATTTCGAACAAATCTCTATAGAAATAAAATTTTTACAAAATTTTCTATTGAAATAAAATTTTGACAAAATTTTCTATTGAAATAAAATTTTGACAAAATTTTCTGTAGAAATAATATAATGACAAAATTGTTTAATAGTCCATTCACATTAGGCTCGATATCTACTAAAAGTGGATTTCAAATCGCTTTTTTTCCAATGACAGTTGAAATATAGTTACAGTGGATTTTGGAAGTGTAATATGAATGAGGTATAAAGAAATAAAATTTGAGAAAATTTTCTTTAAAAAAATTAAATTTTGACAAAATTTTCTATAAAAATAAAATTTTGACAAAATTTTCTATCAAAATAAAATTTTGACAAAATTTTCTAAAAAAATAAAATTTTGACAAAATTTTTTATAAAAACAAAATTTTGACAAAATTTCCTATAAAAATTATATTTTGAACAAAATCTTCTGAAAAAAACTAAAATTTTGACAAAATGCTCTAAAAACATAAAATATTCCAAAAAGTTACTGAAAAACTAAAATTTTTACAAAATTTTATAATGAAATAAAATCTTGACAAAATTTTCTGTACAAAAAAAAATGGACAAAATGTTCTATAAAAATAAAATTTTCACAAAATTTTCCATAAAAACAAGTAAGGAAAGTCCAAATTCGGGCGGGGCCGACTATATTATACCCTGCACCACTTTGTAGATCTAAATTTTCGATACCATATCACATCCATCAAATGTGTTGGGGGGCTACATATAAAAGTTTGTCCCAAATACATACATTTATATATCACGCGATCTGGACAGGAATTGATAGACTTCTATAAAATCTATAGACTCAAAATTTAAGTCGGCTAATGCACTAGGGTGGAACACAATGTTAGCAGGGTGGCGCAGGGTATAAATATGGGAAACATTTAAATCTGAAGCATTTTTAAGAAAACTTCGCAAAAGTTTATTTATGATTTATCGCTCGATATATATGTATTAGAAGTTTAGGAAAATTTGAGTCATTTTTACAACTTTTGGACTAAGCAGTGGCGATTTTACAAGGAAAATTTTGATATTTTGACCGTTTTTGTCGAAATCAGAAAAACATATATTTGACAGCTATATCTAAATCTGAACCGATTTCAACCAAATTTGGCACGCATAGCTACAATGATAATTCTACTCCCTGTGCAAAATTTCAACTAAATCAGAGTAAAAGATTGGCCACTGTGGTCATATGAGTGTAAATCGGGCGAACGATATATATGGGAGGTATATCTAAATCTGAACCGATTTCAAAAAAAAATTGGCTCACTTGGCTACACTACTAATTGTACTCCTAGTGCAAAATTTCAACCAAATCGGGGTAAAACTCTGACTTCTGGGACCGTATTAGTCCATATCGGGCGAAAGATATATATGGGAGCTGACCATGGAGCTATATCTAAATCTGAACCGATTTCTTCCACAATCAATAGGGTTCTATTCTGAGCCAAAACATATACTTGTGCCAAATTTGAAGTCGATTGGACTAAAACTGCGACTTAAACTTTGATTACAAAAATGTGTTCACGGACAGACGGATATGGCTATATCGACTCAGGAGCCCAACCTGAGCATTTTTGCCAAAGACACCATGTGTCCATCTCGTCTCCTTCTGGGTGTTGCAAACATATGCACTAACTTATAATACCCTGTTCCACAGTGTGGTGCAGGGTATAATAAAATGTTCACAAAATTTTCTGTAAAAATAAAATTTTGACACAATTTTTTAACAAAACTTTTTTGACAACATTTTTCAAAGAAATAAAATTTTAACAAAGTTTTCTATAGAAATAAAATATTGAAAAAATTTTCTATAGAAATAAAATTTTGACAAAATTTTCTATAGAAATGACATTTTGACAAAATTTTGCATAGAAATAAAATTTTGACAAAATTTTCTATAGAAATAAAATTTTGACAAAATTTTCTATAGAAATGACATTTTGACAAAATTTTGCATAGAAATAAAATGTTGACAAAATTTTCTATAGAAATAAAATTTTGACAAAATTTTCCATAAATTCAATATTTTTACGTTTAGGCCCAGCAGTAACGTCTGGGGTCCTACGTTTTAGGCCCAGACGTTACTGCTTCTGATTACCACTTCTTCCCATCGATGACGCATAGCCTCGCTGTTCAGCATTTTCGTTTCTACGAGGGAGCCACCCACCGTGGTGCAATGGTTAGCATGCCCATTTGAATACATAGGGTCATGAGTTTTGATGACATTTCTGAGTGTTTCAAAGCTTGTCTAAGTGGTTTCACTGAAATTTGGAACGCCGTTCGGATCCGGCTATAAAAAGGAAGTCCCTTGTCATGGAACTTAACATAGAATCGGGCAGTAGAAGTTCACCACAGTGGTATCACAATGGACTGAATAGTCTTAGTGAGCCTGAAGTGTCGGGTTGCCACTATAGCTAATCTAACGTAACCTTCTACGAGGGAGCCAAAAACTGCACGCAGAAGAGGAATATGATCACCCTTAACATGTTTTAAGAGCAAAATGTTATTTTTGGACCGTTAATATGGAACATTTTTCTGGTAAAAATGTTGTTTTCTCGACCCAAACCTATTTCAAGAGCAAAATTTTATTTTTGGACGGTGAACATGAAACATGTTTGTCGCAACCATGTTATTTTCTCGAAAATTATATATCTAACCATGTATATGTTTCCCGACAAAACAATATTTATGCGACAAAAGAGAGTTCCATGTTCATCGTCCAAGCATAACATTTTGCTCTTGAAACATATTTGGGGTGATCATATTCCTCCTCTTCATGTAGGACTAAAATTTAACCTTACAAAGCCCCTTTTTTGATACAGACATTTTCAAGCGGCTCCAATATTTTTGATTATGCAATACAGTTTCACATACAAACACACGCACACAAACGCCTACGCACCCACTCATACCTACATAGAAAAGACAAATACATGAATAGAAGAGAATCTTAAGTGGCGTACTTTTAGCCGGAAGTGGCTATGCAGCAACACGCAATAACATGCACACACCAACCCAACAAAAAAAAAATAAAAGCCAATCCAACAATCAAGTCACTAAGCTACAGAGCCCAAGTGACTACAAAAAAAAATCTAGAAGTGGTTTGTCATTCTTCCTTAGTATCTCATAGTCGAGCCGTTTGCATGGTCAGCTGCAAGTTAGGGGAGAGAGGAAAAATTTAGGGAGGCCTTTTTGATAAACTTAAAGTTTTCTTCCCGTGAACGAAATTTTAGACCAGCAATTTTTAGCCAGTTTGTCCCCAACTTTAACAGCAAACGAAAACTGCATTGGTCAAAAATTTCGTTTCCAAGGAAAATAATATTTGGGTACTAGACACCGCATAACAGTCTGTCCGTGTGTCTGTCGATCTTTATTTATTCAAAATTTACCGGTACTTTTTGTTCGAAAGGAGCCACCGTGGTGCAATGGTTAGCATGGCCGCCTTGGGTTATGGTATCAATTCCAATTTCGACCGAACACCAAAAATGTTTACAGCGGTGGATTATCCCCTCTCAGTGGTGCTCGTGACATTTCTGAGTAGATCAAAACTTCTCTACATGGTTTCGCCGTAATGTAAAACGCCGTTCGGACTCGGCTATAAAAAGGAAGTCCCTTGTTATTGAGCTAAGCATGAAATCTGTCAGCACTCAGAGAGAAGTCTAAAAGAGTTTGAAAAAATTGGCTGTCCTTATTCCTAACCTAGGAGGTCGCAGCCGCCACAATGATTAACATAATTTTGCTGGCCTTGAGAAAACGTATTTTTCAGACGGATTAAAAAATGAGCCAAGCTTTGATAATGTCGTTTAGTTTAATTTTCTAACATTATTTTATATTTTCATTTCTTTCACTATTTTATTAGTGTCTCTCTTGAGGCCTTTATTTATAAAACCTTCATGATTTTCCCACAATTCTATTGAAACCTTCATCTGGTATGCATGTCCGTCCATATCTCTGTCCGTCTGTCTGTATGTCTTTCTGTCCACTCAACTAGCTTGAATACCTTATTCTTGATTGTTGAGGCTTTTGTATGAGAGCCGTGTACAAATGCGATGAGAATGCCCGTATGTAAATGAAGCTGTCCAAGGTTTTAAGAGGGTTCATCTAAAGATTCACATCTTGCCGATTGCGATAGATTGTTTGGTGGGGTTGATTCATGTCATCGTCGTTGTTGTTCATCATCCAACGGTGCAAAGACAAAAGGCTCATTTGCTATGAATGTACACAAGATGTGGCCCGGTTAATACATCCGTTCGTTTCGTTTTCATCACCATCATCATCATTCCATGGCTGTGTGTCTATCTTTTCTTTCGTTCAAAAGGTTCAGATCTAGTTTGCATTTAATACATCATCGTACACATCAACCTTTGCATCATCATCATCATAATCATCAACATCAGCATCAGTACTGTCCTACCAGTCAGTCATCATTCACACTCCTCCACACAACATTGAAATCTCCATCATGTCGGATGAATTCCATCAACACGTGACTTAAACCAAATCAAATCTAAACAACATAAACATTTAGCTAAATCTATGGGTGTCGTATCAGTCTGTGTGTGTGTGTTTGAACGTCGATGTTCACACGCACTCTCTTACACAGTTCGCTGTAAGCGAATGCATGTGAAAGTTGTTTGATGGTGTGCATGTGGCAGGACCTATAAGACCAAATGTGACTGAAGTATGCGTGGGAGTATGATATACGGATTAAGTTTCTTTTCGTAAACCATTGACACTATGTCAGTACAAGGAATTCTTCATTTTGGCCTTGTTGTGTAGAAAACCACGGAGTTAGGTTGCCACAGTTGGTAGAATTCTACCAAAAAAATGGCCTATTGTTGATGTTTTGGTAGATTTTGGAAATTTTTCCTCCCCAACTAAGGGCACTTCAATTTTCTATATATAGAAATAAGCTTTTTACAAAATTCGCTATAGAAATAAAGTTTTGACAATATTTTCTATAGAAATAAAATATGGACAAAATTTTCTAAAGAAATAAAATTTTGACAATTTTTTTTATAAAAAGACAATTTTGACCAAACTTTCTATAGAAATACAATTTTGACAAAATTTTCTATAGAAATAAAATTTTGACAAAATTTTCTCTAGAAATAAAATTTTGACAAAATTTTCTATAGAAATAAAATGTTGACAAAATTTTATATAGAAATAAAACCTTGACAAAAATTTCTATAGAAATAAAATTTTCACAAAATTTTCTATAGAAATAAAATTTTGAGAAAATTTTTATAAAATTTTTTATAGAAATAAAAGTTTGAGAAAATTATTTATAGAAATAAAATTTTGAGAAAATTTTCAAATGAAATAAAATTTTCAAAGGAAATAGAATTTTCAAATGAAAAAAAAAAAATTCTATAGAAATAAAATTTTGAGAAAAGTTTCTACAGAAATAAAATTTTTACAAAATTTTCTATAGAAATAAAATTTTGACAAAATTTTCTATAGAAATTAAATTTTGATAAAATTTTCTATAGATATAAAATTTTGACAAAATTTTCTATACCAATACAATTTTGACAAAATTTTCTATAGAAATAAAACTTTGAGTAAATTTTTTTATATAAATAAAATTTTGACAAAGTTTTCTATAGAAATAAAATTTTGACAAAATTTTCTATAGAAATAAAATTTTGACAAAAGTTTCAATAGAAATAAAATTTTAACAAAGTTTTCTATAGAAATAAAATTTTGACAAAATTTTCTATAGAAATAAAATTTTGACAAAGTTTTCTATAGAAATAAAATTTTGACAAAATTTTCTATAGAAATGAAATTTTGATAAAATTTTCTATAGATATAAAATTTTCACAAAATAATACAATACAATTTTGACAAAATTTTTTATAGAAATAAAATTTTGGCAAAATTTTCTATAAAAATCAAATTTTGAGTAAATTTGTTTATATAAATAAAATTTTGACAAATTTTCTATAGAAATAAAATGTTGACAAAAGTTTAAATAGAAATAAAATTTTCAGAAAATTTTCTATAGAAATAAACTTTTGAGAACATTTTTTATAGTAATAAAATTTTAACAAAGTTTTCTATAGAAATAAAAATTTGACAAAATTTTCTATAGAAATAAAATTTTGACAAAAAAGTCTATATATTTCTATTGAAACTTGACAAAAGCTTCAATAGAAATAAAATTTTGACAAAAGTTTCAATAGAAATAAGATTTTAACAAAGTTTTCTATAGAAATAAAATTTTGACAAAATTTTCTATTGAAATAAAATTTTGACAAAATTTTCTATAGAAATAAAATTTTGACAAAATTTTCTATAGAAATAAATTTTTGACAAAATTTTCTATAAAAAAAAAATGTTGACAAAATTTTATATAGAAATAAAATCTTGACAAAAAATTCTATATATTTCTATTGAAACTTGACAAAAGTTTCAAAAGAAATAACATTTTGACAAAAGTTTCAATAGAAATAAAATTTTAACAAAGTTTTCTATAGAAATAAAATTTTGACAAAATTTTCTATAGAAATAAAATTTTGACAAAATTTTCTATAGAAATAAAATTTTGACAAAATTTTTTATAGAAATAAAGTTTTGACAAAATTTTCAAATGACATAAAATTTTGGCCACATTCTCTATGGAAATTAAATTTTCACAAAATTTTTTATAGAAATAAAAGATTGAGAAAATTTTTTATAGAAATAAAATTTTGAGAAAATTTTCAAATGAAATAGAATTTTCAAATGAAAAAAAATTTTGAAAAAAGTTTCTATAGACATAAAATTTTGAAAAAAATTTTCTATAGAAATACAATTTTGACAAAATTTTCTATAGGAATAAAATTTTCACAAAAATTTCTATAGAAATAAAATTTTAGGAAATTTGTTTTATAGAAATAAAATTTTGAGAAAATTTTCTACAGAAATAAAATTTTGACAAAAGATTCAATAGAAATAAAATTTTAACAAAGTTTTCTATAGAAATAAAATTTTGACAAAATTTTCTACAGAAATAAAATTTTAATCAAATTTTTTATAGAAATAAAATTTTGACAAAATTTTCTATAGAAATAAAATCTTGAGAAAATTTTTTGTAGAAATAAAATTTTGAAAAAAATTTTCTATAGAAATAAAATTTTGAGTAAATTTTTTTATGGAAATAAAATTTTGATAAATTTTCTATTGAAATAAAATTTTGACAAAAGTTTCTATAGAAATAAAATTTTGACAAAATTTTCAAATGAAATAAAATTTTGACAAATTTTTCTATAGAAATACAATTTTGACAAAATTTTCAAATGACATAAAATTTTGGCAACATTCTCTATAGATATAAAATTTTGACAAAAATTTCTACGGAAATAAAATTTTGAGAAAATTTTCTGTAAAAATAAAATTTTGAGAAAAGTTTCTATAGAAATATCATTTTCACAAATTTTTTAAAATAGAAGGACCAATTTAGCGCTACTGTCGAAAATTTTCAATTTTAAATCTGTCGAGATGTTGTTTGCAAATTGAAATTGTGCAACGAATGAAAAGCGTTTCTGACCTTATATATTCTCCCTGATATACCATCGTGTGAGCGTTCTTTATCTTTGGTAATGGTGCTACCCAATACAGTTTCCGTATTAAGTTCACTATTTTAGGTGGTATTCTTTTGATACATAGAGCATCACACAGTGCTGGACGGGATACAGTGTCGAACGCAAGCTCAAAATCGACAAATAGGAGGTATAAATTGCAGTTGTATTCAACGGACTACTCTATAATACACTGAAGAAAATATCACCAAAATATTTCCAATTAAAAAGTTAATTGAAGTTGAAATTTTTTTTCAATTAATAAATTAATTAATACAATTAACTTTTTAATCATGATAGAAACATTAAGTTAATTAAGTCAATGATTGAAATTTTTAAAATGTTTAATTAAAAAATTAATTGATACAATTAACTTTTTAATCAAATTCGGAAGACTAATTCAGTTAAAAAAGTGCAGATTTTTTTTTACTTTTTTAATTAAAAATGTATTTCAAACAATCGTTTGTTAATCCAAATAAAAACTCTAAGCCAATCTAACTAAGTAATTAAAAATAGTTACTTTTTTAAAAATAGTTACCTTAATAAATTAATTGCGTTTTGCAATTAACATCACTTAAATTTTTAATTGAATCAATTAAAAAATTAATTGAATTTTGCTGAAAAGATCAATTAATTTTTTAATCAAGAATTTTTTCTATGCCCAATTAAAACTGTGACTGATACTATCATTTTCGTGATTGAAGACATTTCAATTAAAAAATTAATTGGATCAATTAATTTGGTGATTGAATCAGAGAAAAATTTTTTTGTGTGTAATTCTAACCGTATTAATATGGTCCGTGCCTGATCTTCCAGGTCTGAACACTGCCTGGTTGTTCCTAAGTATGGTTTCTACCGCTGGAGATATGCGATTAAGTAATACCATCGACAGTAGTTTATTGACCATATTCAGCAGCGTTATACCCCTCCAATTTCTGCACAACCTGAGATCTTCTTTGTTTTCAATTATGTCATCCTTCTAGCAATTCATTATAGCTCTTTCTTCCCCCACATTTGTGATTATTGATGTCAGCGCCTCTGCAATCGGCTTACTGCCGTAGCGTATTAGTTCGGAGGGAATGTTGTCAGGCCCAGGAGATTTTCAATTTTGACAGGGCGCTTAATATTTCCGAGAACGTAGGTGTTGAAGTCGTATTAGTATTATATTTTTTTTCAGAAAGAGCCAGTTCGTTAGACCATGTGTCACCCCCCAAGACACATAATTCCTTGAATAATTGACTTAATTTATAAGAATAAACAGTGAAAACGCCACAAATCGGTGAGCAATTTTCCTGTAGAATGAGGAAGAGTTGATAACGCTGCTGAGCCAGAAATCTTGCGTTGATAACAAGATTTCTCCCAGAAGTTGGATAGAAACGGTATGAAATGATAGAAAATGCAATAATAACACAGAATTAGAATTCATAAAGTACAAGGGGTGTTTTATTCAAAGTGCAATGTTTAGAAGGAAAATATTACCAAGTGTTAGTGAAGCCAGTCGGTTTGTCAGCGAAGATAACTCCTCGAAACAACGACGATCACCCCCGAACCCACAAAGCATGAGTGTATCGAAAGAGAACAAAAATTAATTTACAGTGAGAGACATGTTAACAAGTATCCTGGTGTTGCCACCAGTCAGAACGAAAACAAAATGGTGGATTCTGGCGTAGACAAACAGTAAACGAATTAAATAATAAACAGAATCACAAGTTAACTCTTTGACTAGGGCATGACAAAGATAGTGTTTCATCATCCTTAAAAAACGCCTTGCAAAATGCCTTGCTGTCCTTATTCGTGCTCTGAATTCTAAGTCCTCCTGATTGTCGTCTTATTCTTCTTGTGTAGTTCTCTAATCTTCTTCTTATCTGGGTCATCTCATTATATTTTTGTCGCCCTTCCGACTGTTACATGGGTCCACATCGCTTTATGTTTATCCCATTCATCTAACTCGGCCCACGTTGGCTTTGCATTCGCTAAGTTCCCTTATCGCTAGATCATTTACATTTGCTCTTATTCCGGCATATCCCGACACCCTTATGATCTGCATCCAGTCGCATTCTGAGTATTAGTTGATCATGTTTTTGCATTCCAATACTGCTCACGATCCATCCCTATTGTCTGCTATTGCCTTCATTGACCTCCGGCAATATGTGAAAATGTTCACGTTTTGTGGTCTCGTGTTATTACCGAGCCATTTAATATAGTCCATTATGGCACGCACTGCCTGCAGGAGTTTGCTGTTTCCCGGTGTCTTTGTATACCAGATATTCGTCCAGTCCCCTCTTCTCACACATGTTGGATCCATCGGTGTGGCATTTATTTCTCTCTGGTAACTGTTCTCCCATGAACATCTTATTGAAGCCAGAATGACGCACTTGGCTGCTATGGTATATGATCATGGATTGTTGCGGCATTTGCCATTTCACCGTCTCTAATATTATCCTTCGATGGTTTTTAGCTGTTTCCGTCCGTTCTCCCAACGTCTACAATCTCATCGCAGACTTAGCGACTTCGCGTTTGATGTGAATAGGTCTTAACTCTAGTATCAGTTTATTATATTGACAGCTCAGCAAAAACATTAGAAGTTCTTCCAAAGGCACAACTTTAAAAGCACTTCTAGAAGATGCATTCCCAATGATGTTCTTTATTTTAACTACCGAGGAAGTTCTTGTAATTCAATTTTTTATAGAATGGTTTTTTCATACTTTTAATGGGTAATTTTTAACTTTTTTTGTTTCAAATACGGTAAAAACCGAGTAAGAATTCATAAAATGGTAAAAATCATTTAAATTTTGTCGAAAAAAAAATGCAAAATCCAATCAGAAAAAATTGTGAATTTTTGAAAATATTTGAGGTCAAACGTTTTAGATAAGCATTAGTATCCATTAAAAATTATAAAAAATTATAAAAATTATGTATTTGACAAAATATCGCAGAATTTTTCAGTTTACATCCAAAACATTGAATTCGGATCACACCTAAAGAAGTGATACAAATTCAGTGCAACGGCTGTTGAAATGGAGGACTTCCGTCATATGACAAGCCCATGTTAAATTCATCGCTTCCGCGTCAATTTTGCACCACTTTCGGATCCAAAAATAAACTTTTTCATTACTTTTTTGGCGACGCTTTTTTTGCTATATATTTTAGGCCCACTTATGCTATTAAATCCATTATGATACCATAGGTGGTAAACTTCTCTCTTATCAATATTTGCAGCCCTATTCTACTGGGAAGGCTGCACAAGGCCAAATACACCCGTATTACGCAGACGATAAACCACCATATTAATATATACTATTTGAGATATGACCTCCGGAGTTCAAGGTGGGTATAAATTTTCCTTTTGTTAAGCAATGTAGTTAAGTTCAATTTTCGCACGAGATAGTTCCTTCTTGCTATAAAACCATTAACTATTTTTCTGTGCAGCATCTATAGCCTTATTCAATAATTGGCGAGAATCCCAACACCCTTCGTTACTGAGATTAGTTTACCTGAAGAACTTGAAGCTTTGTTCTCAACTTGCCTTGATTGACTTTAAGTGTTTGCGTAACTGTCTGTGTGATCCTTGTATGTAAATGAAAACCAATTTGCATAGGTGGGGTGGTTTCGTATGCATTTTTGATTTTAGTGTCAACTCTTGCAATTCATGCTTAAATTATGCGTAGGCAAGTCTATGTACATATTACTCTCCTCACTCTTTGTGTCTCTTACTATTCAAATTTATTCCAAGTTAGCATTACAACCCATTCATGTACAAAATTCCACCACCTCTCCCCCCACTGCATCCCTGACAAACACTTCAAGGCCATCATTGTCAGCTTCGCATCAGCAGAATTACTATGTTGATGTTGCATACAATCTGCGCGGTTAAAAGGGGAGAGAGCATACAAAACTACCCACTTACGTTGGATATTTAATCGCACACATATGAGTTGACTTGTACATGTCAGATGCAAAAGAGTTTACTAGATTTCTCCACTGACGGATGAGTGAATTCCAAAATTTATGGGGGTTAAGTAAGTTGATAAGATATGGAAATTATCATGGGTTATTAAAAGTCAACCTTTGGTAAGAAAGTAGACTACTTATCGATATGATAAAATTCATAGTTAATTAAGATTACTGTTTATACTCTACGCAACGATGTGGTAGGAGTTTATTTATAGTCAACTTCATGGAAATTCCTTGTGGTCTCTATTTCAGAAAAAGTTATACCATTAGAGGTTTAACCGCTTCATATCCTGATTCCGCTTCATATCCTGAGCGTAGATTCCCTATCCTTCCTGGGAAGAAGGCTTATAACAAGTATATCGTGGCATTTAAAACACATCGAAATATTAATTTCTTATCGCATAAAGAATATATATATATATATATATATATATATATATATATATATATATATATATATATATATATATATATATATATATATATATATATATATATATATATATACAGGTTGCTATTATACCGCTCGTATGACAGCTGATATATATATATATATATATATATATATATATATATATATATATATATATATATATATATATATATATATATATATATATATATATATATATATATATATATATATATATATATATATATATATATATATATATATATATATATATATATATATATATATATATATATACAGGTTGCTATTATACCGCTCGTATGACAGCTGACAGATTTATTCCATTGGCAGTTAATTTTATTCTCCACAATCTTACAAAATGTTTAATCTTTTGATTCTTCAACCATTGCTCGTTACCGTAAAACTGGCAGTGCTGCATCGCGTTAAAAAAGTGGGCGAAAGAAAGGTACCGATACCGGAAAGGATATGAAAATTGAAGACCAGATTTTATGGAAATCCATACCGAAATGGTAGAAATCTTGCTCGTGAGCTGAACATATTGCCAGAACGGATACAACAAATATCGAATAAGTATATACGGCCGTAAGTTCGGCCAGGCCGAAACTTGTATACCCATCACCATGGATTGCGTAGAAAATTCTATGAAAGACTGTCATCCACAATCGAATTACTTGGGTTGTGGTATCTTAAACCTTCTTAACATCGTTTTCTAAATTGTTAGTTAGCCCATACGTGGTATATATTAGGCAACAAAGGTATGTATAGGTAAGACTACAAATAATTACGAATCGATATGGACTTTTGCACGGTACGTAGAGAGCCAGAATTGAAACATGGGGTCGCTTATATGGGGCTATATACAATTATGAACTCGATATGGACCAATTTTTGTGTGATTGGGGATCGATTTATCTGAGGGCTATATATAACTATAGACCGATATGGACCTAGTTAGGCATGGTTGTTAACGGCCATATGAGGATGAAATTTGCTTCTCTTAAAGGCTCCGCACGCCAAATCGGGGGATCGGTTTATATGAGGGCTATATATAATTATTAACCGATGTGGACCAATTTTTGCATAGTTGTTACACGGATGGTATGAAATTTGCTTCTCTTAGAGGCTCCGCAAGCCAAATCGGGGGATCGGTTTATAAGGGGGCTATACATAATTATGGACCGATGTGGACCAATTTTGGCATAGTTGTTAGAGACCATATACCAACACCATGTACCAAATTTCAACCAGATCGGATGAAATTTGCTCCTCTTTTAGGCTTCGCAAGCCAAATCTGGGGATCGGTTTATATGGGGGCTATATATAATTATGGACCGATGTGGACCAATTTTTGCATGGTTGTTAGAGACCATATACTAACACCATGTACCTAATTTCAGCCGGATCCGATGAAATTTGCTTCTCTTAGAGGCCCCGCAAGCCATATCGGTGGATCGGTTTATATGGGGACTATATATAATTATTGACCGATGTGGACCAATTTTTGCATAGTTGTTAGAGACCATATACCAACACCATATACCAAATTTCAGCCGGATCGGATGAAATTTGCTTCTCTTAGAGGCTAAGCAAGCCAACTCGGGGGATCGGTCTATATGGGGGCTATATATAATTATTGAACGATAGGACCAATTTTGGCATGGTTGTTAGATACAATATGCTAACACCACGTACCATATTTCAATCGAATCGGATGACTTTTGGTCCTCTAAGAAGCTCCGGAGTTCAAATCTGGGGATCGGTTTATATGGGGGCTATATATAATTATTGACCAATGTGGACCAATTTTTGCATGGTTGTTAGAGATCATATGCTGACTCCATGTACCAAATTTCAACCGGATCGGATGAAATTTGCTTCTCTTAGAGGCTCCGCAAGCCAAATCTGGGGATCGGTTTATATGGGGGCTATATATAATTATGGACCGATGTGGACCAATTTTTGCATGGTTGTTAGAGACCATATACTAACACCATGTACCAAATTTCAGCCGGATCCGATGAAATTTGCTTCTCTTAGAGGCCCCGCAAGCCATATCGGTGGATCGGTTTATATGGGGACTATATATAATTATTGACCGATGTGGACCAATTTTTGCATAGTTGTTAGAGACCATATACCAACACCATATACCAAATTTCAGCCGGATCGGATGAAATTTGCTTCTCTTAGAGGCTAAGCAAACCAAATCGGGGGATCGGTCTATATGGGGGCTATATATAATTATTGAACGATGTGGACCAATTTTGACATGGTTGTTAGATACAATATGCTAACACCACGTACCATATTTCAATCGAATCGGATGACTTTTGGTCCTCTAAGAAGCTCCGGAGTTCAAATCTGGGGATCGGTTTATATGGGAGCTATATATAATTATTGACCAATGTGGACCAATTTTTGCATGGTTGTTAGAGATCATATGCTGACTCCATGTACCAAATTTCAACCGGATCGGATGAAATTTGCTTCTCTTAGAGGCTCCGCAAGCCAAATCGGGGGATCGGTTTATATGGGGGCTATATATAATTATGAACCGATGTGGACCAATTTTTGCATGGTTTTTAGAGACTATATACTAACACCATGTACCAAATTTCAGGCGGATCGGCTGAAATATGCTTCTCTTAGAGGGTTTATATGGACCAATTTTTGCATGGTTGTTACACGGATGAAAAAGACTGTTTTTCATATGTTTGGCTATAAACATTATATGTTTGGAACACAAACTTTTAAACACAATATTTTTGAGTGCAAGCATATAATGTTCATAAACTAGCATAACATGTTTGGGACATATATGTTAATATGTTAGAACATATTATGTTTGGGACATAAAATGTTTGTAAATATAATATGCTTGGATGCAAACATATATTAATTTAGAAATAGCCTATAAACATATATGTGTTTAGTAGCTTGGAGCGCTATTTAACAGGGAGCTATATTGAATTAAGTTGGTGGTTGTTGCTTGTTATTACAAAATTAACATTTTATTTTTCCTTGGGCAATTGATCAGCTACTTCTTTGATCCTTACAAACTGTGTGGTCCGCTGTTCGAATCCCCGTCCGGCAAAAGGTAAAATTAAAATAAATAAAAAAATCATACAATTGAATAATTTCTTCTACAATGTTTGTATTACAGAAAAAGGTGCTAAGAACTAAAAAATCTCGTGGAAGTGAGAAAGATGTGGAGGAATATACAATTGGGCAGAAACAAAATTTTGAGCATTCAGGTCGAAAACATATGTTGTTAGCACCTATATTACCTGTTTATTTTCATAATTCATTATGATTGTAAATAAATAAATAAATAAATAAAATTTTGAGCACAATATTGTTAGGGAGAATTTTTTTAAGCATATAATATTTTTGGGTGCAAAATGCTTCCAAACATATTATATGTTCACATAATAACATATTGTTTTTTGGAAGACAACATTATTGAATTTGGATGCAAAAATACAAAAATGTTTGGAAATTGACTACCCAAACATATATTGTTTAGACCAATATGCTTTCAAACATATTATATATTGGAAGAGATCAAACATATAAATGTTTGGGCAATAGCCAAAAATGTATATGCTTGAAGCAAAATATGTTTGGGAGTATATGTTACAGAAGCGATTTTTTGTGAGCGTGTAGAAACCATATACCAACATCATGTACCAAATTTCAGCCGGATCGGATGAAATTTGCTCCTCTTTTAGGCTTCGCAAGCCAAATCTGGGGATCGGTTTATATGGGGGCTATATATAATTATGGACCGATGTGGACCAATTTTTGCATGGTTGTTAGAGACCATATACTAACACCATGTACCAAATTTCAGCCGGATCGGATGAAATTTGCTCCTCTTTTAGGCTCCGCAAGCCAAATCTGGGGATCGGTTTATATGGGGGCTATATGTAATTATGGACCGATATGGACCAATTTTTGGATGGTTGTTAGAGACCATATACTAACACCATGTACCAACTTTCAGCCGGATCGGATGAAATTTGCTTCTCTTAGAGCAATCGCAAGCCAAATTTGGGGGTCCGTTTATATGGGGGCTATACGTAAAAGTGGACCGATATGGCCCATTTGCAATACCATCCGACCTACATCGATAACAACTACTTGTGCCAATTTTCAAGTCGATAGCTTGTTTCGTTCGGAAGTTAGCGTGATTTTAACAGACGGACGGACGGACGGACATGCTTAGATCGACTCGGATGGTATCAACTAAAAAATTAATTGATTAATTAATTGATTAGCTTTTATGATTGATTTTTGTTTCAATTAAACATTTCTTGAATCAATCAAATTTTTAATTGAATACTTTTTTTTAAACTCAATTGAAATTTTAGTAAAATCTTTTTCTATGGATAGTCGGGAATGAGAAAACAGATTCCAGGACGGATTTCCAGTCAAAAGTCGGTTCAAGAGGTAATGGTCATTCGATCGCTTTTGATAATTAGGACTCTATGAACAATAATTCTGGTAATAATTTTTTCCCTTCTCCCAAATGAAACGACATATAGACGGACATTCAGTCTTACAACGATGCAGAATGTGATGCTCGGATCATTGATTTTTATACCCTCCACCATAGGATGGGGGTATATTAACTTTGTCATTCCGTTTGTAACACATCGAAATATTGCTCTAACACCCCATAAAGTATATATATTCTGGGACGTGGTGAAATTCTGAGTCGATCTGAGCATGTCCGTCCGTCCGTCTGTGGAAATCACGCTAACTTCCGAACGAAACAAGCTATCGACTTGAAACTTGACACAAGTAGTTGTTATTGATGTAGGTCGGATGGTATTGCAAATGGGCCATATCGGTCCACTTTTACGTATAGCCCCCATATAAACGGACCCCCAAATTTGGCTTGCGATTGCTCTAAGAGAAGCAAATTTCATCCGATCCGGCTGAAATTTGGTACATGGTGTTAGTATATGGTCTCTAACAACCATCCCAAAAATTGGTCCATATCGGTCCATAATTACATATAGCCCCCATATAAACCGATCCCCCGATTTGGCTTGCGGATCTCAGGAGCCTCTTAGAGGAGCAAAATTCATCCGATCCGGTTTAAATTTGGTACGTGGTGTTAGTATAAGGTCGCTAATAACCAATCACACACTCGAGCCAAAAATAATCTACTAAAATTTTATTTCTATAGAAAATTTTTTCAAAATTTCATTTCTATAGAAAATTTTGTCAAAAAATTTTTTCTATAGAAAATTTTGTCAAAATTTTATTGCTATCGAAAATATTGTCAAAATTTTTTCCAAATTTTATTTCTATAGAAATTTTTTTCCAAATTCTACTTCTATAGAAAATGTTGTCAAAATTTTATTTATATAGCAACTTTAAACTTAATTATATACGTATTTAATCTGCCTTTTTTTTAGTTTAGTATATACCATGTATGGACTATGTGGTATATATTACGGTCTTAGGAAGTTTTAAGATACCTTGCCATCGGCAAGTGTTACCGCAACCCAAGTAATTCGATTGTGATGACAGTCTTCAGTAGAAGTTTTTACGCAATCCATGGTGGAGGGTACATAAGCTTCGGCCTGGCCGAACTTAAGGCCGTATATACTTGTTTTCTATGATTTCATTTTCTATAATTTCAGTGTATTCCAACATGCAAGTACCCCAAAGTTCTTCGTGAGACGTTTGACAGTCTTATTTT